>NW_026894551.1:0-111305 GCF_032452875.1 Bos javanicus
ATGCCTCCAGAGGCACATGATCAGTGTATGATAGCAAACATGATCAGCGCATGATCAGTCACATGATCAGCGCCATTAAGTCACGTGATCACTACATGATAGTCATGTGATCAGTCCATGCTCAGTCACGGTATCAGTGCATGATCAGCCACGTGATCAGTGCATGATCTGTCATAAGATTAGTGTATGATCATCCACGTGATCAGTGCACTTGCAGATCATGTGATCAGTGCATGATATAGACGTGAACAGTGCATGATCAGTCTCGTGATCAGTGCATGATAGCCACGTGATCAGTGCATGATCAGTCACCTGATGGGTGTATGATCATTCACGTGACCTGTACATGGTAGTTACATGATCATTGCATGATCAGCCACGTGAGTAGTTCATGATAGCCACGTGATCACTGCATGATCAGTCACGTGATCAGTGCATGATCAGTCATGTGACCAGTACATGGTAGCTGCGTGATCATTGCATGATCAGCCACGTGAGCAGTGCATGATAGCCACGTGATCAGTGCATGATCAGACACGAGATCAGTGCATGATCAGTCACGTGATCAGTGCATGATCAGCCACGTGATCAGTGCATGACCAGGCACGTGATCAGTGTATGTCCAGCCAAGTGATCAGTGCATGATAGCCACGTGATCAGTGCATGATCAGTCACGTGATCAGTGCATGATCAGTTATGTGATCAGTGTATGATCAGCCACGTGATCAGTGCATGATCAGCCACATGATCAGTGCATGATCAATTACGTGCTCAGTGCATGATCAGTCACGTGACCAGTACATGGTAGCTCGTGATCATTGCCTGATCAGCCACGTGATCAGTGCATGATAGCCACGTGATCAGTGCATGATAGCCACGTGATCAGTGCATGATCAGTCATGTGATACGTGTGTGATCAGCCACATGATCAGTGCATGATATCCACGTGATCAGTGCATGACAGCCACGTGATCAGTGCATGAGAGCCACGGGATCAGTGCATGATCAGTCACGTGATACATGTGTGATCAGCCACGTGATCAGTGCATGATGAGCCACGTGATCAGTGCAGGATCAATTACGTGATCAGTGCATGATCAGTCACGTGACCAGTACATGGTTGCTACGTGATCGTTGCATGATCAGCCACGTGAGCAGAGCATGATAGCCACGTGGTCAGTGCATGATCAGTCACGTGATCAGTACATGATCAGTCACGTGAACAGTGCATGATCATTTACGTGATCTTTGCATGATCAGTCACGTTACCAGTATATGGTTGCTACGTGATCATTCCATGACGAGCCACGTGAGCAGTGCATGATAGCCACGTGATGTGTGCATGAGTTACGTGAGCAGAGTATGATCAGCCACGTGATCAGTGCATGAGTGCCACGTGATCAGTGCAGGATATGTCACGTGACAGGTGTGTGATCAGCCACGTGAACAGTGCATGATAGCCACGTGATCAGTGCATGATCAGTTACGTGAGCAGTGTATGATCAGCCACGTGATCAGTGCATGGTCAGACACGTGAACAGTGTATGATCAGCCACGTGATCAGTGCATGATATCCAAGTGATCAGTACATGATCATCACGTGATCAGTGTATGATCAGCCACGTGAACAGTGCATGCTCAGTCACGTGTTCTGGGCCTGCTGAGCTGCGTGATTACTGTCTGCTCATCTGCTTGACAATTGCCAGCTGAGCTGCACGATTCCTGCCTGTCATCTGCTTGACAATTGCCAGCTGTGCTGCGTAATTCCTGCCTGCTCAGCTGCTTGATTATTGCCAGCTGAGCAGCATGATTCCTCACAGCTGAGTTCCATGATTATTGCCTGCTGACTGTTTGATTCGTGCCTACTCAGCTCTTTGTTTATTGCCTCCAGAGGCACATGATCAGTGTATGATAGCAAACATGATCAGCGCATGATCAGTCACATGATCAGCGCCATTAAGTCACGTGATCACTACATGATAGTCATGTGATCAGTCCATGCTCAGTCACGGTATCAGTGCATGATCAGCCACGTGATCAGTGCATGATCTGTCACAAGATTAGTGTATGATCATCCACGTGATCAGTGCACGGGCAGTCATGTGATCAGTGCATGATATAGACGTGAACAGTGCATGATCAGTCTCGTGATCCGTGCATGATAGCCACGTGATCAGTGCATGATCAGTCACCTGATGGGTGTATGATCATTCACGTGACCTGTACATGGTAGCTACATGATCATTGCATGATCAGCCACGTGAGTAGTTCATGATAGCCACGTGATCACTGCATGATCAGTCACGTGATCAGTGCATGATCAGTCATGTGACCAGTACATGGTAGCTGCGTGATCATGGCATGATCAGCCACGTGAGCAGTGCATGATAGCCACGTGACCAGTGCATGATCAGACACGAGATCAGTGCATGATCAGTCACGTGATCAGTGCATGATCAGCCACGTGATCAGTGCATGACCAGGCACGTGATCAGTGTATGTCCAGCCAAGTGATCAGTGCATGATAGCCACGTGATCAGTGCATGATCAGTCACGTGATCAGTGTATGATCAGCCACGTGATCAGTGCATGATCAGCCACATGATCAGTGCATGATCAATTACGTGATCAGTGCATGATCAGTCACGTGACCAGTACAGGGTAGCTACGTGATCATTGCCTGATCAGCCACATGATCAGTGCATGATAGCCACGTGATCAGTGCATGATAGCCACGTGATCAGTGCATGATCAGTCATGTGATACGTGTGTGATCAGCCACGTGATCAGTGCATGATATCCACGTGATCAGTGCATGACAGCCACGTGATCAGTGCATGAGAGCCACGTGATCAGTGCATGATCAGTCACGTGATACATGTGTGATCAGCCACGTGATCAGTGCATGATGAGCCACGTGATCAGTGCAGGATCAATTACGTGATCAGTGCATGATCAGTCACGTGACCAGTACATGGTTGCTACGTGATCGTTGCATGATCAGCCACGTGAGCAGAGCATGATAGCCACGTGGTCAGTGCATGATCAGTCACGTGATCAGTACATGATCAGTCACGTGAACAGTGCATGATCATTTACGTGATCTTTGCATGATCAGTCACGTTACCAGTATATGGTTGCTACGTGATCATTCCATGAGCCACGTGAGCAGTGCATGATAGCCACGTGATGTGTGCATGAGTTACGTGAGCAGAGTATGATCAGCCACGTGATCAGTGCATGAGTGCCACGTGATCAGTGCATGATATGTCACGTGACAGGTGTGTGATCAGCCACGTGAACAGTGCATGTTCAGCCACGTGATCAGTGCATGATAGCCACGTGATCAGTGCATGATCAATTACGTGAGCAGTGTATGATCAGCCACGTGATCAGTGCATGGTCAGACACGTGAACAGTGTATGATCGGCCACGTGATCAGTGCATGATATCCAAGTGATCAGTGCATGATCATCACGTGATCAGTGTATGATCAGCCACGTGAACAGTGCATGCTCAGTCACGTGATCTGGGCCTGCTGAGCTGCGTGATTACTGTCTGCTCATCTGCTTGACAATTGCCAGCTGAGCTGCACGATTCCTGCCTGTCATCTGCTTGACAATTGCCAGCTGTGCTGCGTAATTCCTGCCTGCTCAGCTGCTTGATTAGTGCCAGCTGAGCAGCATGATTCCTCACACCTGAGTTCCATGATTATTGCCTGCTGACTGTTTGATTCGTGCCTACTCAGCTCTTTGTTTATTGCCTCCAGAGGCACATGATCAGTGTATGATAGCAAACATGATCAGCGCATGATCAGTCACATGATCAGCGCCATTAAGTCACGTGATCACTACATGATAGTCATGTGATCAGTCCATGCTCAGTCACGGTATCAGTGCATGATCAGCCACGTGATCAGTGCATGATCTGTCACAAGATTAGTGTATGATCATCCACGTGATCAGTGCACGGGCAGTCATGTGATCAGTGCATGATATAGACGTGAACAGTGCATGATCAGTCTCGTGATCAGTGCATGATAGCCACGTGATCAGTGCATGATCAGTCACCTGATGGGTGTATGATCATTCACGTGACCTGTACATGGTAGCTACATGATCATTGCATGATCAGCCACGTGAGTAGTTCATGATAGCCACTTGATCACTGCATGATCAGTCACGTGATCAGTGCATGATCAGTCATGTGACCAGTACATGGTAGCTGCGTGATCATGGCATGATCAGCCACGTGAGCAGTGCATGATAGCCACGTGATCAGTGCATGATCAGACACGAGATCAGTGCATGATCAGTCACGTGATCAGTGCATGATCAGCCACGTGATCAGTGCATGACCAGGCACGTGATCAGTGTATGTCCAGCCAAGTGATCAGTGCATGATAGCCACGTGATCAGTGCATGATCAGTCACGTGATCAGTGCATGATCAGTTATGTGATCAGTGTATGATCAGCCACGTGATCAGTGCATGATCAGCCACATGATCAGTGCATGATCAATTACGTGATCAGTGCATGATCAGTCACGTGACCAGTACATGGTAGCTTCGTGATCATTGCCTGATCAGCCACATGATCAGTGCATGATAGCCACGTGATCAGTGCATGATAGCCACGTGATCAGTGCATGATCAGTCATGTGATACGTGTGTGATCAGCCACGTGATCAGTGCATGATATCCACGTGATCAGTGCATGACAGCCACGTGATCAGTGCATGAGAGCCACGGGATCAGTGCATGATCAGTCACGTGATACATGTGTGATCAGCCACGTGATCAGTGCATGATGAGCCACGTGATCAGTGCATGATCAATTACGTGATCAGTGCATGATCAGTCACGTGACCAGTACATGGTTGCTACGTGATCGTTGCATGATCAGCCACGTGAGCAGTGCATGACAGCCACGTGGTCAGTGCATGATCAGTCACGTGATCAGTACATGATCAGTCACGTGAACAGTGCATGATCGTTTACGTGATCTTTGCATGATCAGTCACGTTACCAGTATATGGTTGCTACGTGATCATTCCATGACGAGCCACGTGAGCAGTGCATGATAGCCACGTGATGTGTGCATGAGTTACGTGAGCAGAGTATGATCAGCCACGTGATCAGTGCATGAGTGCCACGTGATCAGTGCATGATATGTCACGTGACAGGTGTGTGATCAGCCACGTGATCAGTGCATGTTCAGCCACGTGATCAGTGCATGATCAGCCACGTGATCAGTGCATGATCAGTTACGTGAGCAGTGTATGATCAACCACGTGATCAGTGCATGGTCAGACACGTGATCAGTGCATGATCAGCCACGTGATCAGTGCATGATCAGTCACGTGATCAGTGCCTGCTCAGCTGCGTGATTACTGTCTGCTCATCTGCTTGACAATTGCCAGCTGAGCTACACGATTCCTGCCTGCTCAGCTGCTTGATTATTGCCAGCTGAGCAGCATGATTCCTCACACCTGAGTTCCATGATCATTGCCTGCTGACTGTTTGATTCGTGCCTACTCAGCTCTTTGTTTATTGCCTTCAGAGGCACATGATCAGTGTATGATAGCAAACATGATCAGCGCATGATCAGTCACATGATCAGCGCCATTAAGTCACGTGATCACTACATGATAGCCATGTGATCAGTCCATGCTCAGTCACGGTATCAGTGCATGATCAGCCACGTGATCAGTGCATGATCTGTCACATGATCAGTGTATGATCAGCCACGTGATCAGTGCATGGTCAGTCATGTGATCAGTGCATGATCCAGACGTGATCAGTGCATGATCAGCCACGTGATCAGTGCATGATGATCAGTCACCTCATTCACGTGACCTGTACATGGTAGCTACATGATCATTGCATGATCAGCCACGTGATCAGTGCATGATAGCCACGTGATCAGTGCATGATCAGCCACGTGATCAGTGCATGATCAGTCATGTGACCAGTGCATGATAGCTACGTGATCAGTGCATGATCAGCCACGTGATCAGTGCATGATAGCCACGTGATCAGTGCATGATCAGTCACGTGATCAGTGCATGATCAGTCACGTGATCAGTGCATGATCAGCCACGTGATCAGTGCATGATCAGCCACGTGATCAGTGCATGATCAGTCACGTGATCAGTGCATGATCAGTCACGTGATCAGTGCATGATCAGCTACGTGATCATTGCATGATCAGCCACGTGATCAGTGCATGATAGCCACGTGATCAGTGCATGATCACCACGTGATCAGTGCATGATCAGTCACGTGATCAGTGTGATCAGCCACGTGATCAGTGCATGATAGCCACGTGATCAGTGCATGATCAGCCACGTGAGCAGTGCATGATAGCCACGTGATCAGTGCATGATCAGTTACGTGATCAGTGTATGATCAGCCACGTGATCAGTGCATGATGAGCCACGTGATCAGTGCATGATCAGTTACGTGATCAGTGTATGATCAGCCACGTGATCAGTGCATGGTCAGCCACGTGATCAGTGCATGATCAGCCACGTGATCAGTGCATGATAGTCACGTGATCAGTGCATGATCAGTCACGTGATCAGTGTATGATCAGCCACGTGAACAGTGCATGCTCAGTCACGTGATCTGGGCCTGCTGAGCTGCGTGATTACTGTCTGCTCATCTGCTTGACAATTGCCAGCTGCACGATTCCTGCCTGTCATCTGCTTGACAATTGCCAGCTGTGCTGCATAATTCCTGCCTGCTCAGCTGCTTGATTATTGCCAGCTGAGCAGCATGATTCCTCACACTGAGTTCCATGATTATTGCCTGCTGACTGTTTGATTCGTGCCTACTCAGCTCTTTGTTTATTGCCTCCAGAGGCACATGATCAGTGTATGATAGCAAACATGATCAGCGCATGATCAGTCACATGATCAGCGCCATTAAGTCACGTGATCACTACATGATAGTCATGTGATCAGTCCATGCTCAGTCACGGTATCAGTGCATGATCAGCCACGTGATCAGTGCATGATCTGTCACAAGATTAGTGTATGATCATCCACGTGATCAGTGCATGGGCAGTCATGTGATCAGTGCATGATATAGACGTGAACAGTGCATGATCAGTCTCGTGATCAGTGCATGATAGCCACGTGATCAGTGCATGATCAGTCACCTGATGGGTGTATGATCATTCACGTGACCTGTACATGGTAGCTACATGATCATTGCATGATCAGCCACGTGAGTAGTGCATGATAGCCACGTGATCACTGCATGATCAGTCACGTGATCAGTGCATGATCAGTCATGTGACCAGTACATGGTAGCTGCGTGATCATGGCATGATCAGCCACGTGAGCAGTGCATGATAGCCACGTGATCAGTGCATGATCAGACACGTGATCAGTGCATGATCAGTCACGTGATCAGTGCATGATCAGCCACGTGATCAGTGCATGACCAGGCACGTGATCAGTGTATGATCAGCCACGTGATCAGTGCATGATAGCCACGTGATCAGTGCATGATCAGTCACGTGATCAGTGCATGATCAGTCATGTGATCAGTGCATGATCAGCCACGTGATCAGTGCATGATCAGCCACATGATCAGTGCATGATCAATTACGTGATCAGTGCATGATCAGTCACGTGACCAGTACATGGTAGCTACGTGATCATTGCATGATCAGCCACGTGATCAGTGCATGATAGCCACGTGATCAGTGCATGATAGCCACGTGATCAGTGCATGATAGCCACGTGATCAGTGCATGATCAGTCATGTGATACGTGTGTGATCAGCCACGTGATCAGTGCATGATATCCACGTGATCAGTGCATGACAGCCACGTGATCAGTGCATGAGAGCCACGTGATCAGTGCATGATCAGTCACGTGATCATGTGTGATCAGCCACGTGATCAGTGCATGATGAGCCACGTGATCAGTGCATGATCAATTACGTGATCAGTGCATGATCAGTCACGTGACCAGTACATGGTTGCTACGTGATCGTTGCATGATCAGCCACGTGAGCAGTGCATGATAGCCACGTGATCAGTGCATGATCAGTCACGTGATCAGTGCATGATCAGTCACGTGAACAGTGCATGATCATTTACGTGATCAGTGCATGATCAGTCACGTGACCAGTATATGGTTGCTACGTGATCATTCCATGACGCCACGTGAGCAGTGCATGATAGCCACGTGATCAGTGCATGAGTTACGTGAGCAGTGTATGATCAGCCACGTGATCAGTGCATGAGTGCCACGTGATCAGTGCATGATATGTCACGTGACAGTGTGTGATCAGCCACGTGATCAGTGCATGATCAGCCACGTGATCAGTGCATGATAGCCACGTGATCAGTGCATGATCAGCCACGTGATCAGTGCATGATCAGCCACGTGATCAGTGCATGATCAGTTACGTGATCAGTGCATGATCAGCCACGTGATCAGTACATGGTAGCTCGTGATCAGTGCATGATCAGCCACGTGATCAGTGCATGATAGCCACGTGATCAGTGCATGATAGCCACGTGATCAGTGCATGATCAGTCATGTGATCGTGTGTGATCAGCCACGTGATCAGTGCATGATATCCGTGATCAGTGCATGACAGCCACGTGATCAGTGCATGAGAGCCACGTGATCAGTGCATGATCAGTCACGTGATCATGTGTGATCAGCCACGTGATCAGTGCATGATGAGCCACGTGATCAGTGCATGATCAATTACGTGATCAGTGCATGATCAGTCACGTGACCAGTACATGGTTGCTACGTGATCGTTGCATGATCAGCCACGTGAGCAGTGCATGATAGCCACGTGATCAGTGCATGATCAGTCACGTGATCAGTGCATGATCAGCACGTGATCAGTGCATGATCATTTACGTGATCAGTGCATGATCAGTCACGTGACCAGTGCATGATTGCTACGTGATCAGTGCATGACAGCCACGTGATCAGTGCATGATAGCCACGTGATCAGTGCATGATCAGTCATGTGATCAGTGTATGATCAGCCACGTGATCAGTGCATGACAGCCACGTGATCAGTGCATGATCAGCCACGTGATCAGTGCATGATCAGTCACGTGATCAGTGCATGATCAGTCACGTGATCAGTGCATGATCAGCCACGTGATCAGTGCATGATCAGCCACGTGATCAGTGCATGATCAATTACGTGATCAGTGCATGATCAGTCACGTGACCAGTACATGATAGCTACGTGATCATTGCATGATCAGCCACGTGATCAGTGCATGATAGCCACGTGATCAGTGCATGATAGCCACGTGATCAGTGCATGATCAGTCATGTGATCGTGTGTGATCAGCCACGTGATCAGTGCATGATCAGCCACGTGATCAGTGCATGAGAGCCACGTGATCAGTGCATGATCAGTCACGTGATACATGTGTGATCAGCCACGTGATCAGTGCATGATCAGCCACGTGATCAGTGCATGATCAGTTACGTGATCAGTGCATGATCAGTCACGTGACCAGTACATGGTTGCTACGTGATCGTTGCATGATCAGCCACGTGAGCAGTGCATGATAGCCACGTGATCAGTGCATGATCAGTCACGTGATCAGTGCATGATCAGTCACGTGAACAGTGCATGATCATTCGTGATCAGTGCATGATCAGTCACGTGACCAGTATATGGTTGCTACGTGATCAGTGCATGACAGCCACGTGATCAGTGCATGATAGCGTGATGTGTGCATGAGTCACGTGATCAGAGTATGATCAGCCACGTGATCAGTGCATGAGCCACGTGATCAGTGCATGATAGTCACGTGACAGTGTGTGATCAGCCACGTGATCAGTGCATGATCAGCCACGTGATCAGTGCATGATAGCCACGTGATCAGTGCATGATCAGTCGTGATCAGTGCATGATCAGCCACGTGATCAGTGCATGATCAGTCACGTGACCAGTACATGATAGCTGCGTGATCATGCATGATCAGCCACGTGATCAGTGCATGATAGCCACGTGATCAGTGCATGATCAGTCACGTGATCAGTGCATGATCAGTCACGTGATCAGTGCATGATCAGCCACGTGATCAGTGCATGATCAGCCACGTGATCAGTGCATGATCAGCCACGTGATCAGTGCATGATCAGTCACGTGATCAGTGCATGATCAGTCACGTGATCAGTGCATGATAGCCACGTGATCAGTGCATGATCAGCCACGTGATCAGTGCATGATCAGTCGTGATCAGTGCATGGTGCCACGTGATCAGTGCATGATCAGCCACGTGAGCAGAGCATGATAGCCACGTGGTCAGTGCATGATCAGTCACGTGATCAGTACATGATCAGTCACGTGAACAGTGCATGATCATTTACGTGATCTTTGCATGATCAGTCACGTTACCAGTATATGGTTGCTACGTGATCATTCCATGACGAGCCACGTGAGCAGTGCATGATAGCCACGTGATGTGTGCATGAGTTACGTGAGCAGAGTATGATCAGCCACGTGATCAGTGCATGAGTGCCACGTGATCAGTGCATGATATGTCACGTGACAGGTGTGTGATCAGCCACGTGAACAGTGCATGTTCAGCCACGTGATCAGTGCATGATAGCCACGTGATCAGTGCATGATCAGTTACGTGAGCAGTGTATGATCAGCCACGTGATCAGTGCATGGTCAGACACGTGAACAGTGTATGATCAGCCACGTGATCAGTGCATGATCATCACGTGATCAGTGTATGATCAGCCACGTGAACAGTGCATGCTCAGTCACGTGATCTGGGCCTGCTGAGCTGCGTGATTACTGTCTGCTCATCTGCTTGACAATTGCCAGCTGAGCTGCACGATTCCTGCCTGTCATCTGCTTGACAATTGCCAGCTGTGCTGCGTAATTCCTGCCTGCTCAGCTGCTTGATTATTGCCAGCTGAGCAGCATGATTCCTCACACCTGAGTTCCATGATTATTGCCTGCTGACTGTTTGATTCGTGCCTACTCAGCTCTTTGTTTATTGCCTCCAGAGGCACATGATCAGTGTATGATAGCAAACATGATCAGCGCATGATCAGTCACATGATCAGCGCCATTAAGTCACGTGATCACTACATGATAGTCATGTGATCAGTCCATGCTCAGTCACGGTATCAGTGCATGATCAGCCACGTGATCAGTGCATGATCTGTCACAAGATTAGTGTATGATCATCCACGTGATCAGTGCACGGGCAGTCATGTGATCAGTGCATGATATAGACGTGAACAGTGCATGATCAGTCTCGTGATCAGTGCATGATAGCCACGTGATCAGTGCATGATCAGTCACCTGATGGGTGTATGATCATTCACGTGACCTGTACATGGTAGCTACATGATCATTGCATGATCAGCCACGTGAGTAGTTCATGATAGCCACGTGATCACTGCATGATCAGTCACGTGATCAGTGCATGATCAGTCATGTGACCAGTACATGGTAGCTGCGTGATCATGGCATGATCAGCCACGTGAGCAGTGCATGATAGCCACGTGATCAGTGCATGATCAGACACGAGATCAGTGCATGATCAGTCACGTGATCAGTGCATGATCAGCCACGTGATCAGTGCATGACCAGGCACGTGATCAGTGTATGTCCAGCCAAGTGATCAGTGCATGATAGCCACGTGATCAGTGCATGATCAGTCACGTGATCAGTGCATGATCAGTTATGTGATCAGTGTATGATCAGCCACGTGATCAGTGCATGATCAGCCACATGATCAGTGCATGATCAATTACGTGATCAGTGCATGATCAGTCACGTGACCAGTACATGGTAGCTACGTGATCATTGCCTGATCAGCCACGTGATCAGTGCATGATAGCCACGTGATCAGTGCATGATAGCCACGTGATCAGTGCATGATAGCCACGTGATCAGTGCATGATCAGTCATGTGATACGTGTGTGATCAGCCACATGATCAGTGCATGATATCCACGTGATCAGTGCATGACAGCCACGTGATCAGTGCATGAGAGCCACGGGATCAGTGCATGATCAGTCACGTGATACATGTGTGATCAGCCACGTGATCAGTGCATGATGAGCCACGTGATCAGTGCAGGATCAATTACGTGATCAGTGCATGATCAGTCACGTGACCAGTACATGGTTGCTACGTGATCGTTGCATGATCAGCCACGTGAGCAGAGCATGATAGACACGTGGTCAGTGCATGATCAGTCACGTGATCAGTACATGATCAGTCACGTGAACAGTGCATGATCATTTACGTGATCTTTGCATGATCAGTCACGTTACCAGTATATGGTTGCTACGTGATCATTCCATGACGAGCCACGTGAGCAGTGCATGATAGCCACGTGATGTGTGCATGAGTTACGTGAGCAGAGTATGATCAGCCACGTGATCAGTGCATGAGTGCCACGTGATCAGTGCATGATATGTCACGTGACAGGTGTGTGATCAGCCACGTGAACAGTGCATGTTCAGCCACGTGATCAGTGCATGATAGCCACGTGATCAGTGCATGATCAGTTACGTGAGCAGTGTATGATCAGCCACGTGATCAGTGCATGGTCAGACACGTGAACAGTGTATGATCAGCCACGTGATCAGTGCATGATATCCAAGTGATCAGTGCATGATCATCACGTGATCAGTGTATGATCAGCCACGTGAACAGTGCATGCTCAGTCACGTGATCTGGGCCTGCTGAGCTGCGTGATTACTGTCTGCTCATCTGCTTGACAATTGCCAGCTGAGCTGCACGATTCCTGCCTGTCATCTGCTTGACAATTGCCAGCTGTGCTGCGTAATTCCTGCCTGCTCAGCTGCTTGATTATTGCCAGCTGAGCAGCATGATTCCTCACACCTGAGTTCCATGATTATTGCCTGCTGACTGATTCGTGCCTACTCAGCTCTTTGTTTATTGCCTCCAGAGGCACATGATCAGTGTATGATAGCAAACATGATCAGCGCATGATCAGTCACATGATCAGCGCCATTAAGTCACGTGATCACTACATGATAGTCATGTGATCAGTCCATGCTCAGTCACGGTATCAGTGCATGATCAGCCACGTGATCAGTGCATGATCTGTCACAAGATTAGTGTATGATCATCCACGTGATCAGTGCATGGGCAGTCATGTGATCAGTGCATGATATAGACGTGAACAGTGCATGATCAGTCTCGTGATCCGTGCATGATAGCCACGTGATCAGTGCATGATCAGTCACGTGATCAGTGCATGATCAGCCACGTGATCAGTGCATGATCAGTCACGTGATCAGTGCATGATCAGCCACGTGATCAGTGCATGATCAGCCACGTGATCAGTGCATGATCAGCCACGTGATCAGTGCATGATAGCCACGTGATCAGTGCATGATCAGTTACGTGATCAGTGCATGATCAGCCACGTGATCAGTGCATGATCAGCCACGTGATCAGTGCATGATCAATTACGTGATCAGTGCATGATCAGTCACGTGACCAGTACATGGTAGCTACGTGATCATTGCATGATCAGCCACGTGATCAGTGCATGATAGCCACGTGATCAGTGCATGATAGCCACGTGATCAGTGCATGATCAGTCATGTGATCGTGTGTGATCAGCCACGTGATCAGTGCATGATATCCACGTGATCAGTGCATGATCAGCCACGTGATCAGTGCATGATAGCCACGTGATCAGTGCATGATCAGTCACGTGATCATGTGTGATCAGCCACGTGATCAGTGCATGATCAATTACGTGATCAGTGCATGATCAGTCACGTGACCAGTACATGGTTGCTACGTGATCGTTGCATGATCAGCCACGTGAGCAGTGCATGATAGCCACGTGATCAGTGCATGATCAGTCACGTGATCAGTGCATGA
Organism: Bos javanicus; assembly: GCF_032452875.1. Classification (NCBI taxonomy): domain Eukaryota; kingdom Metazoa; phylum Chordata; class Mammalia; order Artiodactyla; family Bovidae; genus Bos; species Bos javanicus. The sequence goes on from NW_026894551.1 coordinate 13,899, forward strand.
TCAGTCACGTGAACAGTGCATGATCATTTACGTGATCAGTGCATGATCAGTCACGTGACAGTATATGGTTGCTACGTGATCAGTGCATGACAGTCACGTGAGCAGTGCATGATAGCCACGTGATCAGTGCATGAGTTACGTGATCAGTGTATGATCAGCCACGTGATCAGTGCATGATGCCACGTGATCAGTGCATGATCATGTCACGTGATCAGTGTGTGATCAGCCACGTGAACAGTGCATGCTCAGTCACGTGATCTGGGCCTGCTGAGCTGCGTGATTACTGTCTGCTCATCTGCTTGACAATTGCCAGCTGAGCTGCACGATTCCTGCCTGTCATCTGCTTGACAATTGCCAGCTGTGCTGCGTAATTCCTGCCTGCTCAGCTGCTTGATTATTGCCAGCTGAGCAGCATGATTCCTCACACCTGTGTTCCATGATTATTGCCTGCTGACTGTTTGATTCGTGCCTACTCAGCTCTTTGTTTATTGCCTCCAGAGGCACATGATCAGTGTATGATAGCAAACATGATCAGCGCATGATCAGTCACATGATCAGCGCCATTAAGTCACGTGATCACTACATGATAGTCATGTGATCAGTCCATGCTCAGTCACGGTATCAGTGCATGATCAGCCACGTGATCAGTGCATGATCTGTCACAAGATTAGTGTATGATCATCCACGTGATCAGTGCACGGGCAGTCATGTGATCAGTGCATGATATAGACGTGAACAGTGCATGATCAGTCTCGTGATCAGTGCATGATAGCCACGTGATCAGTGCATGATCAGTCACCTGATGGGTGTATGATCATTCACGTGACCTGTACATGGTAGCTACATGATCATTGCATGATCAGCCACGTGAGTAGTTCATGATAGCCACGTGATCACTGCATGATCAGTCACGTGATCAGTGCATGATCAGTCATGTGACCAGTACATGGTAGCTGCGTGATCATGGCATGATCAGCCACGTGAGCAGTGCATGATAGCCACGTGATCAGTGCATGATCAGTCACGAGATCAGTGCATGATCAGTCACGTGATCAGTGCATGATCAGCCACGTGATCAGTGCATGATCAGTCACGTGATCAGTGCATGATCAGCCACGTGATCAGTGCATGATCAGCCACGTGATCAGTGCATGATCAGCCACGTGATCAGTGCATGATAGCCACGTGATCAGTGCATGATCAGCCACGTGATCAGTGCATGATCAGCCACGTGATCAGTGCATGATCAATTACGTGATCAGTGCATGATCAGTCACGTGACCAGTACATGGTAGCTACGTGATCATTGCCTGATCAGCCACGTGATCAGTGCATGATAGCCACGTGATCAGTGCATGATAGCCACGTGATCAGTGCATGATCAGTCATGTGATACGTGTGTGATCAGCCACGTGATCAGTGCATGATATCCACGTGATCAGTGCATGACAGCCACGTGATCAGTGCATGAGAGCCACGTGATCAGTGCATGATCAGTCACGTGATACATGTGTGATCAGCCACGTGATCAGTGCATGATGAGCCACGTGATCAGTGCAGGATCAATTACGTGATCAGTGCATGATCAGTCACGTGACCAGTACATGGTTGCTACGTGATCGTTGCATGATCAGCCACGTGAGCAGTGCATGATAGCCACGTGATCAGTGCATGATCAGTCACGTGATCAGTGCATGATCAGTCACGTGAACAGTGCATGATCATTTACGTGATCAGTGCATGATCAGTCACGTGACCAGTATATGGTTGCTACGTGATCATTGCATGATCAGCCACGTGAGCAGTGCATGATAGCCACGTGATGTGTGCATGAGTTACGTGAGCAGTGTATGATCAGCCACGTGATCAGTGCATGATGCCACGTGATCAGTGCATGATCATGTCACGTGATCAGTGTGTGATCAGCCACGTGAACAGTGCATGCTCAGTCACGTGATCAGGGCCTGCTGAGCTGCGTGATTACTGTCTGCTCATCTGCTTGACAATTGCCAGCTGAGCTGCACGATTCCTGCCTGTCATCTGCTTGACAATTGCCAGCTGTGCTGCGTAATTCCTGCCTGCTCAGCTGCTTGATTATTGCCAGCTGAGCAGCATGATTCCTCACACCTGAGTTCCATGATTATTGCCTGCTGACTGTTTGATTCGTGCCTACTCAGCTCTTTGTTTATTGCCTCCAGAGGCACATGATCAGTGTATGATAGCAAACATGATCAGCGCATGATCAGTCACATGATCAGCGCCATTAAGTCACGTGATCACTACATGATAGTCATGTGATCAGTCCATGCTCAGTCACGGTATCAGTGCATGATCAGCCACGTGATCAGTGCATGATCTGTCACAAGATTAGTGTATGATCATCCACGTGATCAGTGCACGGGCAGTCATGTGATCAGTGCATGATATGACGTGAACAGTGCATGATCAGTCACGTGATCAGTGCATGATAGCCACGTGATCAGTGCATGATCAGTCACCTGATGGGTGTATGATCATTCACGTGACCTGTACATGGTAGCTACATGATCATTGCATGATCAGCCACGTGAGTAGTTCATGATAGCCACGTGATCAGTGCATGATCAGTCACGTGATCAGTGCATGATCAGTCATGTGACCAGTACATGGTAGCTGCGTGATCATGGCATGATCAGCCACGTGAGCAGTGCATGATAGCCACGTGATCAGTGCATGATCAGTCACGTGATCAGTGCATGATCAGTCACGTGATCAGTGCATGATCAGCCACGTGATCAGTGCATGATCAGTCACGTGATCAGTGCATGTCAGCCACGTGATCAGTGCATGATAGCCACGTGATCAGTGCATGATCAGTCACGTGATCAGTGCATGATCAGCCACGTGATCAGTGCATGATCAGTCACGTGATCAGTGTATGATCAGCCAAGTGATCAGTGCATGATAGCCACGTGATCAGTGCATGATCAGTCACGTGATCAGTGCATGATCAGTTATGTGATCAGTGTATGATCAGCCACGTGATCAGTGCATGATCAGCCACATGATCAGTGCATGATCAATTACGTGATCAGTGCATGATCAGTCACGTGACCAGTACATGGTAGCTACGTGATCATTGCATGATCAGCCACGTGATCAGTGCATGATAGCCACGTGATCAGTGCATGATAGCCACGTGATCAGTGCATGATCAGTCATGTGATACGTGTGTGATCAGCCACGTGATCAGTGCATGATATCCACGTGATCAGTGCATGACAGCCACGTGATCAGTGCATGAGAGCCACGTGATCAGTGCATGATCAGTCACGTGATACATGTGTGATCAGCCACGTGATCAGTGCATGATGAGCCACGTGATCAGTGCAGGATCAATTACGTGATCAGTGCATGATCAGTCACGTGACCAGTACATGGTTGCTACGTGATCGTTGCATGATCAGCCACGTGAGCAGAGCATGATAGCCACGTGGTCAGTGCATGATCAGTCACGTGATCAGTATGATCAGTCACGTGAACAGTGCATGATCATTTACGTGATCTTTGCATGATCAGTCACGTGACCAGTATATGGTTGCTACGTGATCATTCCATGACGAGCCACGTGAGCAGTGCATGATAGCCACGTGATGTGTGCATGAGTTACGTGAGCAGAGTATGATCAGCCACGTGATCAGTGCATGAGTGCCACGTGATCAGTGCATGATATGTCACGTGACAGGTGTGTGATCAGCCACGTGATCAGTGCATGATAGCCACGTGATCAGTGCATGATCAGTTACGTGAGCAGTGTATGATCAGCCACGTGATCAGTGCATGGTCAGACACGTGAACAGTGTATGATCAGCCACGTGATCAGTGCATGATATCCAAGTGATCAGTGCATGATCATCACGTGATCAGTGTATGATCAGCCACGTGAACAGTGCATGCTCAGTCACGTGATCTGGGCCTGCTGAGCTGCGTGATTACTGTCTGCTCATCTGCTTGACAATTGCCAGCTGAGCTGCACGATTCCTGCCTGTCATCTGCTTGACAATTGCCAGCTGTGCTGCGTAATTCCTGCCTGCTCAGCTGCTTGATTATTGCCAGCTGAGCAGCATGATTCCTCACACCTGAGTTCCATGATTATTGCCTGCTGACTGTTTGATTCGTGCCTACTCAGCTCTTTGTTTATTGCCTCCAGAGGCACATGATCAGTGTATGATAGCAAACATGATCAGCGCATGATCAGTCACATGATCAGCGCCATTAAGTCACGTGATCACTACATGATAGTCATGTGATCAGTCCATGCTCAGTCACGGTATCAGTGCATGATCAGCCACGTGATCAGTGCATGATCTGTCACAAGATTAGTGTATGATCATCCACGTGATCAGTGCACGGGCAGTCATGTGATCAGTGCATGATATAGACGTGAACAGTGCATGATCAGTCTCGTGATCAGTGCATGATAGCCACGTGATCAGTGCATGATCAGTCACCTGATGGGTGTATGATCATTCACGTGACCTGTACATGGTAGCTACATGATCATTGCATGATCAGCCACGTGATAGTTCATGATAGCCACGTGATCACTGCATGATCAGTCACGTGATCAGTGCATGATCAGTCATGTGACCAGTACATGGTAGCTGCGTGATCATGGCATGATCAGCCACGTGAGCAGTGCATGATAGCCACGTGATCAGTGCATGATCAGACACGAGATCAGTGCATGATCAGTCACGTGATCAGTGCATGATCAGCCACGTGATCAGTGCATGACCAGGCACGTGATCAGTGTATGATCAGCCAAGTGATCAGTGCATGATAGCCACGTGATCAGTGCATGATCAGTCACGTGATCAGTGCATGATCAGCCACGTGATCAGTGCATGATCAGCCACATGATCAGTGCATGATCAATTACGTGATCAGTGCATGATCAGTCACGTGACCAGTACATGGTAGCTACGTGATCATTGCCTGATCAGCCACGTGATCAGTGCATGATAGCCACGTGATCAGTGCATGATAGCCACGTGATCAGTGCATGATCAGTCATGTGATACGTGTGTGATCAGCCACGTGATCAGTGCATGATATCCACGTGATCAGTGCATGACAGCCACGTGATCAGTGCATGAGAGCCACGTGATCAGTGCATGATCAGTCACGTGATACATGTGTGATCAGCCACGTGATCAGTGCATGATGAGCCACGTGATCAGTGCAGGATCAATTACGTGATCAGTGCATGATCAGTCACGTGACCAGTACATGGTTGCTACGTGATCGTTGCATGATCAGCCACGTGAGCAGAGCATGATAGCCACGTGGTCAGTGCATGATCAGTCACGTGATCAGTACATGATCAGTCACGTGAACAGTGCATGATCATTTACGTGATCTTTGCATGATCAGTCACGTTACCAGTATATGGTTGCTACGTGATCATTCCATGACGAGCCACGTGAGCAGTGCATGATAGCCACGTGATGTGTGCATGAGTTACGTGAGCAGAGTATGATCAGCCACGTGATCAGTGCATGAGTGCCACGTGATCAGTGCATGATATGTCACGTGACAGGTGTGTGATCAGCCACGTGAACAGTGCATGTTCAGCCACGTGATCAGTGCATGATAGCCACGTGATCAGTGCATGATCAGTTACGTGAGCAGTGTATGATCAGCCACGTGATCAGTGCATGGTCAGACACGTGAACAGTGTATGATCAGCCACGTGATCAGTGCATGATATCCAAGTGATCAGTGCATGATCATCACGTGATCAGTGTATGATCAGCCACGTGAACAGTGCATGCTCAGTCACGTGATCTGGGCCTGCTGAGCTGCGTGATTACTGTCTGCTCATCTGCTTGACAATTGCCAGCTGAGCTGCACGATTCCTGCCTGTCATCTGCTTGACAATTGCCAGCTGTGCTGCGTAATTCCTGCCTGCTCAGCTGCTTGATTATTGCCAGCTGAGCAGCATGATTCCTCACACCTGAGTTCCATGATTATTGCCTGCTGACTGTTTGATTCGTGCCTACTCAGCTCTTTGTTTATTGCCTCCAGAGGCACATGATCAGTGTATGATAGCAAACATGATCAGCGCATGATCAGTCACATGATCAGCGCCATTAAGTCACGTGATCACTACATGATAGTCATGTGATCAGTCCATGCTCAGTCACGGTATCAGTGCATGATCAGCCACGTGATCAGTGCATGATCTGTCACAAGATTAGTGTATGATCATCCACGTGATCAGTGCATGGGCAGTCATGTGATCAGTGCATGATATAGACGTGAACAGTGCATGATCAGTCTCGTGATCAGTGCATGATAGCCACGTGATCAGTGCATGATCAGTCACCTGATGGGTGTATGATCATTCACGTGACCTGTACATGGTAGCTACATGATCATTGCATGATCAGCCACGTGAGTAGTTCATGATAGCCACGTGATCACTGCATGATCAGTCACGTGATCAGTGCATGATCAGTCATGTGACCAGTACATGGTAGCTGCGTGATCATGGCATGATCAGCCACGTGAGCAGTGCATGATAGCCACGTGATCAGTGCATGATCAGACACGAGATCAGTGCATGATCAGTCACGTGATCAGTGCATGATCAGCCACGTGATCAGTGCATGACCAGGCACGTGATCAGTGTATGTCCAGCCAAGTGATCAGTGCATGATAGCCACGTGATCAGTGCATGATCAGTCACGTGATCAGTGCATGATCAGTTATGTGATCAGTGTATGATCAGCCACGTGATCAGTGCATGATCAGCCACATGATCAGTGCATGATCAATTACGTGATCAGTGCATGATCAGTCACGTGACCAGTACATGGTAGCTACGTGATCATTGCCTGATCAGCCACGTGATCAGTGCATGATAGCCACGTGATCAGTGCATGATAGCCACGTGATCAGTGCATGATCAGTCATGTGATACGTGTGTGATCAGCCACATGATCAGTGCATGATATCCACGTGATCAGTGCATGACAGCCACGTGATCAGTGCATGAGAGCCACGTGATCAGTGCATGATCAGTCACGTGATACATGTGTGATCAGCCACGTGATCAGTGCATGATGAGCCACGTGATCAGTGCAGGATCAATTACGTGATCAGTGCATGATCAGTCACGTGACCAGTACATGGTTGCTACGTGATCGTTGCATGATCAGCCACGTGAGCAGAGCATGATAGCCACGTGGTCAGTGCATGATCAGTCACGTGATCAGTACATGATCAGTCACGTGAACAGTGCATGATCATTTACGTGATCTTTGCATGATCAGTCACGTTACCAGTATATGGTTGCTACGTGATCATTCCATGACGAGCCACGTGAGCAGTGCATGATAGCCACGTGATGTGTGCATGAGTTACGTGAGCAGAGTATGATCAGCCACGTGATCAGTGCATGAGTGCCACGTGATCAGTGCATGATATGTCACGTGACAGGTGTGTGATCAGCCACGTGAACAGTGCATGTTCAGCCACGTGATCAGTGCATGATAGCCACGTGATCAGTGCATGATCAGTTACGTGAGCAGTGTATGATCAGCCACGTGATCAGTGCATGATCAGACACGTGATCAGTGTATGATCAGCCACGTGATCAGTGCATGCTCAGTCACGTGATCTGGGCCTGCTGAGCTGCGTGATTACTGTCTGCTCATCTGCTTGACAATTGCCAGCTGAGCTACACGATTCCTGCCTGCTCAGCTGCTTGATTATTGCCAGCTGAGCAGCATGATTCCTCACACCTGAGTTCCATGATTATTGCCTGCTGACTGTTTGATTCGTGCCTACTCAGCTCTTTGTTTATTGCCTCCAGAGGCACATGATCAGTGTATGATAGCAAACATGATCAGCGCATGATCAGTCACATGATCAGCGCCATTAAGTCACGTGATCACTACATGATAGTCATGTGATCAGTCCATGCTCAGTCACGGTATCAGTGCATGATCAGCCACGTGATCAGTGCATGATCTGTCACAAGATTAGTGTATGATCATCCACGTGATCAGTGCATGGGCAGTCATGTGATCAGTGCATGATATAGACGTGATCAGTGCATGATCAGTCTCGTGATCAGTGCATGATAGCCACGTGATCAGTGCATGATCAGTCACCTGATGGGTGTATGATCATTCACGTGACCTGTACATGGTAGCTACATGATCATTGCATGATCAGCCACGTGAGTGTTCATGATAGCCACGTGATCAGTGCATGATCAGTCACGTGATCAGTGCATGATCAGTCATGTGACCAGTACATGGTAGCTGCGTGATCATGGCATGATCAGCCACGTGAGCAGTGCATGATGCCACGTGATCAGTGCATGATCAGTCACGTGATCAGTGCATGATCAGCCACGTGATCAGTGCATGATCAGCCACGTGATCAGTGCATGATAGCCACGTGATCAGTGCATGATCAGCCACGTGATCAGTGCATGATCAGCCACGTGATCAGTGCATGATCAATTACGTGATCAGTGCATGATCAGTCACGTGACCAGTACATGGTAGCTACGTGATCATTGCATGATCAGCCACGTGATCAGTGCATGATAGCCACGTGATCAGTGCATGATAGCCACGTGATCAGTGCATGATCAGTCATGTGATCGTGTGTGATCAGCCACGTGATCAGTGCATGATATCCACGTGATCAGTGCATGACAGCCACGTGATCAGTGCATGATAGCCACGTGATCAGTGCATGATCAGTCACGTGATACATGTGTGATCAGCCACGTGATCAGTGCATGATGAGCCACGTGATCAGTGCATGATCAATTACGTGATCAGTGCATGATCAGTCACGTGACCAGTACATGGTTGCACGTGATCGTGCATGATCAGCCACGTGAGCAGTGCATGATAGCCACGTGATCAGTGCATGATCAGTCACGTGATCAGTGCATGATCAGTCACGTGATCAGTGCATGATCATTTACGTGATCAGTGCATGATCAGTCACGTGACCAGTATATGGTTGCTACGTGATCAGTGCATGATCAGCCACGTGATCAGTGCATGATAGCCACGTGATCAGTGCATGATCAGTTATGTGATAAGCGTATGATCAGCCACGTGATCAGTGCATGACAGCCACGTGATCAGTGCATGATAGCCACGTGATCAGTGCATGATCAGTCACGTGATCAGTGCATGATCAGTCACGTGATCAGTGCATGATCAGCCACGTGATCAGTGCATGATCAGCCACGTGATCAGTGCATGATCAATTACGTGATCAGTGCATGATCAGTCACGTGATCAGTGCATGATAGCTACGTGATCAGTGCATGATCAGCCACGTGATCAGTGCATGATAGCCACGTGATCAGTGCATGATCAGCCACGTGATCAGTGCATGATCAGTCACGTGATCGTGTGTGATCAGCCACGTGATCAGTGCATGACAGCCACGTGATCAGTGCATGATAGCCACGTGATCAGTGCATGATCAGTCACGTGATCATGTGTGATCAGCCACGTGATCAGTGCATGATGAGCCACGTGATCAGTGCATGATCAGTTACGTGATCAGTGCATGATCAGTCACGTGACCAGTACATGGTTGCTACGTGATCAGTGCATGATCAGCCACGTGAGCAGTGCATGATAGCCACGTGATCAGTGCATGATCAGTCACGTGATCAGTGCATGATCAGTCACGTGATCAGTGCATGATCATTTACGTGATCAGTGCATGATCAGTCACGTGACCAGTGCATGGTAGCTACGTGATCATTGCATGATCAGCCACGTGATCAGTGCATGATAGCCACGTGATCAGTGCATGAGTTACGTGATCAGTGCATGATCAGCCACGTGATCAGTGCATGATAGCCACGTGATCAGTGCATGATAGTCACGTGATCAGTGTGTGATCAGCCACGTGATCAGTGCATGATCAGCCACGTGATCAGTGCATGATAGCCACGTGATCAGTGCATGATCAGTTACGTGATCAGTGCATGATCAGCCACGTGATCAGTGCATGATCAGTCACGTGACCAGTGCATGATAGCTGCGTGATCATGCATGATCAGCCACGTGATCAGTGCATGATAGCCACGTGATCAGTGCATGATCAGCCACGTGATCAGTGCATGATCAGTCACGTGATCAGTGCATGATCAGTCACGTGATCAGTGCATGATCAGCCACGTGATCAGTGCATGATCAGCCACGTGATCAGTGCATGATCAGTCACGTGATCAGTGCATGATCAGTCACGTGATCAGTGCATGATAGCCACGTGATCAGTGCATGATCAGCCACGTGATCAGTGCATGATCAGCCGTGATCAGTGCATGATAGCCACGTGATCAGTGCATGATCAGCCACGTGAGCAGAGCATGATAGCCACGTGATCAGTGCATGATCAGTCACGTGATCAGTACATGATCAGTCACGTGAACAGTGCATGATCATTTACGTGATCAGTGCATGATCAGTCACGTGACCAGTATATGGTTGCTACGTGATCATTCCATGACGAGCCACGTGAGCAGTGCATGATAGCCACGTGATGTGTGCATGAGTTACGTGAGCAGAGTATGATCAGCCACGTGATCAGTGCATGAGTGCCACGTGATCAGTGCATGATATGTCACGTGACAGGTGTGTGATCAGCCACGTGAACAGTGCATGTTCAGCCACGTGATCAGTGCATGATAGCCACGTGATCAGTGCATGATCAGTTACGTGAGCAGTGTATGATCAGCCACGTGATCAGTGCATGGTCAGACACGTGAACAGTGTATGATCAGCCACGTGATCAGTGCATGATCATCACGTGATCAGTGTATGATCAGCCACGTGAACAGTGCATGCTCAGTCACGTGATCTGGGCCTGCTGAGCTGCGTGATTACTGTCTGCTCATCTGCTTGACAATTGCCAGCTGAGCTGCACGATTCCTGCCTGTCATCTGCTTGACAATTGCCAGCTGTGCTGCGTAATTCCTGCCTGCTCAGCTGCTTGATTATTGCCAGCTGAGCAGCATGATTCCTCACACCTGAGTTCCATGATTATTGCCTGCTGACTGTTTGATTCGTGCCTACTCAGCTCTTTGTTTATTGCCTCCAGAGGCACATGATCAGTGTATGATAGCAAACATGATCAGCGCATGATCAGTCACATGATCAGCGCCATTAAGTCACGTGATCACTACATGATAGTCATGTGATCAGTCCATGCTCAGTCACGGTATCAGTGCATGATCAGCCACGTGATCAGTGCATGATCTGTCACAAGATTAGTGTATGATCATCCACGTGATCAGTGCATGGGCAGTCATGTGATCAGTGCATGATATAGACGTGATCAGTGCATGATCAGTCTCGTGATCAGTGCATGATAGCCACGTGATCAGTGCATGATCAGTCACCTGATGGGTGTATGATCATTCACGTGACCTGTACATGGTAGCTACATGATCATTGCATGATCAGCCACGTGAGTAGTTCATGATAGCCACGTGATCACTGCATGATCAGTCACGTGATCAGTGCATGATCAGTCATGTGACCAGTACATGGTAGCTGCGTGATCATGGCATGATCAGCCACGTGAGCAGTGCATGATAGCCACGTGATCAGTGCATGATCAGACACGTGATCAGTGCATGATCAGTCACGTGATCAGTGCATGATCAGCCACGTGATCAGTGCATGACCAGGCACGTGATCAGTGTATGTCCAGCCAAGTGATCAGTGCATGATAGCCACGTGATCAGTGCATGATCAGTCACGTGATCAGTGCATGATCAGTTATGTGATCAGTGTATGATCAGCCACGTGATCAGTGCATGATCAGCCACATGATCAGTGCATGATCAATTACGTGATCAGTGCATGATCAGTCACGTGACCAGTACATGGTAGCTACGTGATCATTGCATGATCAGCCACGTGATCAGTGCATGATAGCCACGTGATCAGTGCATGATAGCCACGTGATCAGTGCATGATAGCCACGTGATCAGTGCATGATCAGTCATGTGATACGTGTGTGATCAGCCACGTGATCAGTGCATGATATCCACGTGATCAGTGCATGACAGCCACGTGATCAGTGCATGAGAGCCACGGGATCAGTGCATGATCAGTCACGTGATACATTTGTGATCAGCCACGTGATCAGTGCATGATGAGCCACGTGATCAGTGCAGGATCAATTACGTGATCAGTGCATGATCAGTCACGTGACCAGTACATGGTTGCTACGTGATCGTTGCATGATCAGCCACGTGAGCAGAGCATGATAGCCACGTGATCAGTGCATGATCAGTCACGTGATCAGTACATGATCAGTCACGTGAACAGTGCATGATCATTTACGTGATCTTTGCATGATCAGTCACGTGACCAGTATATGGTTGCTACGTGATCATTCCATGACGAGCCACGTGAGCAGTGCATGATAGCCACGTGATGTGTGCATGAGTTACGTGAGCAGAGTATGATCAGCCACGTGATCAGTGCATGAGTGCCACGTGATCAGTGCATGATATGTCACGTGACAGGTGTGTGATCAGCCACGTGAACAGTGCATGTTCAGCCACGTGATCAGTGCATGATAGCCACGTGATCAGTGCATGATCAGTTACGTGAGCAGTGTATGATCAGCCACGTGATCAGTGCATGGTCAGACACGTGAACAGTGTATGATCAGCCACGTGATCAGTGCATGATATCCAAGTGATCAGTGCATGATCATCACGTGATCAGTGTATGATCAGCCACGTGAACAGTGCATGCTCAGTCACGTGATCTGGGCCTGCTGAGCTGCGTGATTACTGTCTGCTCATCTGCTTGACAATTGCCAGCTGAGCTGCACGATTCCTGCCTGTCATCTGCTTGACAATTGCCAGCTGTGCTGCGTAATTCCTGCCTGCTCAGCTGCTTGATTATTGCCAGCTGAGCAGCATGATTCCTCACACCTGAGTTCCATGATTATTGCCTGCTGACTGATTCGTGCCTACTCAGCTCTTTGTTTATTGCCTCCAGAGGCACATGATCAGTGTATGATAGCAAACATGATCAGCGCATGATCAGTCACATGATCAGCGCCATTAAGTCACGTGATCACTACATGATAGTCATGTGATCAGTCCATGCTCAGTCACGGTATCAGTGCATGATCAGCCACGTGATCAGTGCATGATCTGTCACAAGATTAGTGTATGATCATCCACGTGATCAGTGCATGGGCAGTCATGTGATCAGTGCATGATATAGACGTGATCAGTGCATGATCAGTCTCGTGATCAGTGCATGATAGCCACGTGATCAGTGCATGATCAGTCACCTGATGGGTGTATGATCATTCACGTGACCTGTACATGGTAGCTACATGATCATTGCATGATCAGCCACGTGAGTAGTGCATGATAGCCACGTGATCAGTGCATGATCAGTCACGTGATCAGTGCATGATCAGTCACGTGACCAGTACATGGTAGCTGCGTGATCATTGCATGATCAGCCACGTGAGCAGTGCATGATAGCCACGTGATCAGTGCATGATCAGTCACGTGATCAGTGCATGATCAGTCACGTGATCAGTGCATGATAGCCACGTGATCAGTGCATGATCAGCCACGTGATCAGTGCATGATAGCCACGTGATCAGTGCATGATCAGCCACGTGATCAGTGCATGATCAGTCACGTGATCAGTGCATGATCAGCCACGTGATCAGTGCATGATCAGTCACGTGATCAGTGCATGATCAGTCACGTGATCAGTGCATGATCAGCCACGTGATCAGTGCATGATCAGCCACGTGATCAGTGCATGATCAGTCACGTGATCAGTGCATGATAGCTACGTGATCATGCATGATCAGCCACGTGATCAGTGCATGATAGCCACGTGATCAGTGCATGATCAGTCACGTGATCAGTGCATGATCAGTCACGTGATCAGTGCATGATCAGCCACGTGATCAGTGCATGATCAGTCACGTGATCAGTGCATGATCAGCCACGTGATCAGTGCATGATCAGTCACGTGATCAGTGCATGATCAGCCACGTGATCAGTGCATGATAGCCACGTGATCAGTGCATGATCAGTCACGTGATCAGTGCATGATCAGCCACGTGATCAGTGCATGATCAGCCACGTGATCAGTGCATGATCAATTACGTGATCAGTGCATGATCAGTCACGTGACCAGTGCATGGTAGCTACGTGATCAGTGCATGATCAGCCACGTGATCAGTGCATGATAGCCACGTGATCAGTGCATGATCAGCCACGTGATCAGTGCATGATCAGTCACGTGATCAGTGCATGATCAGCCACGTGATCAGTGCATGATATCCACGTGATCAGTGCATGATCAGCCACGTGATCAGTGCATGATAGCCACGTGATCAGTGCATGATCAGTCACGTGATCAGTGTGATCAGCCACGTGATCAGTGCATGATCAGTCACGTGATCAGTGCATGATCAGTCACGTGATCAGTGCATGATAGCTACGTGATCAGTGCATGATCAGCCACGTGATCAGTGCATGATAGCCACGTGATCAGTGCATGATCAGTCACGTGATCAGTGCATGATCATCCACGTGATCAGTGCATGATCAGTCACGTGATCAGTGCATGATATAGACGTGATCAGTGCATGATCAGTCACGTGATCAGTGCATGATAGCCACGTGATCAGTGCATGATCAGTCACGTGATCAGTGCATGATCATTCACGTGATCAGTGCATGATAGCTACGTGATCAGTGCATGATCAGCCACGTGATCAGTGCATGATAGCCACGTGATCAGTGCATGATCAGTCACGTGATCAGTGCATGATCAGTCACGTGATCAGTACATGATAGCTACGTGATCAGTGCATGATCAGCCACGTGATCAGTGCATGATAGCCACGTGATCAGTGCATGATCAGTCACGTGATCAGTGCATGATCAGTCACGTGATCAGTGCATGATAGCTGCGTGATCAGTGCATGATCAGCCACGTGATCAGTGCATGATAGCCACGTGATCAGTGCATGATCAGTCACGTGATCAGTGCATGATCAGTCACGTGATCAGTGCATGATCAGCCACGTGATCAGTGCATGATCAGTCACGTGATCAGTGCATGATCAGTCACGTGATCAGTGCATGATCAGCCACGTGATCAGTGCATGATCAGTCACGTGATCAGTGCATGATCAGTCACGTGATCAGTGCATGATAGCTGCGTGATCATGCATGATCAGCCACGTGATCAGTGCATGATAGCCACGTGATCAGTGCATGATCAGTCACGTGATCAGTGCATGATCAGTCACGTGATCAGTGCATGATCAGCCACGTGATCAGTGCATGATCAGTCACGTGATCAGTGCATGATCAGCCACGTGATCAGTGCATGATCAGGCACGTGATCAGTGCATGATCAGCCACGTGATCAGTGCATGATAGCCACGTGATCAGTGCATGATCAGTCACGTGATCAGTGCATGATCAGCCACGTGATCAGTGCATGATCAGCCACGTGATCAGTGCATGATCAATTACGTGATCAGTGCATGATCAGTCACGTGACCAGTACATGGTAGCTACGTGATCAGTGCATGATCAGCCACGTGATCAGTGCATGATAGCCACGTGATCAGTGCATGATCAGCCACGTGATCAGTGCATGATCAGTCATGTGATCGTGTGTGATCAGCCACGTGATCAGTGCATGATATCCACGTGATCAGTGCATGATCAGCCACGTGATCAGTGCATGATAGCCACGTGATCAGTGCATGATCAGTCACGTGATCATGTGTGATCAGCCACGTGATCAGTGCATGATCAATTACGTGATCAGTGCATGATCAGTCACGTGACCAGTACATGGTAGCTACGTGATCGTTGCATGATCAGCCACGTGAGCAGTGCATGATAGCCACGTGATCAGTGCATGATCAGTCACGTGATCAGTGCATGATCAGTCACGTGATCAGTGCATGATCAGCCACGTGATCAGTGCATGATCAGTCACGTGATCAGTGCATGATAGCCACGTGATCAGTGCATGATCAGTCACGTGAGCAGTGCATGATAGCCACGTGATCAGTGCATGAGTCACGTGAGCAGTGTATGATCAGCCACGTGATCAGTGCATGATGCCACGTGATCAGTGCATGATCAGTCACGTGATCAGTGTATGATCAGCCACGTGAACAGTGCATGCTCAGTCACGTGATCTGGGCCTGCTGAGCTGCGTGATTACTGTCTGCTCATCTGCTTGACAATTGCCAGCTGAGCTGCACGATTCCTGCCTGTCATCTGCTTGACAATTGCCAGCTGTGCTGCGTAATTCCTGCCTGCTCAGCTGCTTGATTATTGCCAGCTGAGCAGCATGATTCCTCACACCTGAGTTCCATGATTATTGCCTGCTGACTGTTTGATTCGTGCCTACTCAGCTCTTTGTTTATTGCCTCCAGAGGCACATGATCAGTGTATGATAGCAAACATGATCAGCGCATGATCAGTCACATGATCAGCGCCATTAAGTCACGTGATCACTACATGATAGTCATGTGATCAGTCCATGCTCAGTCACGGTATCAGTGCATGATCAGCCACGTGATCAGTGCATGATCTGTCACATGATTAGTGTATGATCATCCACGTGATCAGTGCATGGGCAGTCATGTGATCAGTGCATGATATAGACGTGATCAGTGCATGATCAGTCTCGTGATCAGTGCATGATAGCCACGTGATCAGTGCATGATCAGTCACCTGATGGGTGTATGATCATTCACGTGACCTGTACATGGTAGCTACATGATCATTGCATGATCAGCCACGTGAGTAGTGCATGATAGCCACGTGATCACTGCATGATCAGTCACGTGATCAGTGCATGATCAGTCATGTGACCAGTACATGGTAGCTGCGTGATCATGGCATGATCAGCCACGTGAGCAGTGCATGATAGCCACGTGATCAGTGCATGATCAGTCACGTGATCAGTGCATGATCAGTCACGTGATCAGTGCATGATCAGCCACGTGATCAGTGCATGATCAGTCACGTGATCAGTGCATGATCAGCCACGTGATCAGTGCATGATCAGCCACGTGATCAGTGCATGATCAGCCACGTGATCAGTGCATGATAGCCACGTGATCAGTGCATGATCAGCCACGTGATCAGTGCATGATCAGCCACGTGATCAGTGCATGATCAATTACGTGATCAGTGCATGATCAGTCACGTGACCAGTACATGGTAGCTACGTGATCATTGCATGATCAGCCACGTGATCAGTGCATGATAGCCACGTGATCAGTGCATGATAGCCACGTGATCAGTGCATGATCAGTCATGTGATCGTGTGTGATCAGCCACGTGATCAGTGCATGATATCCACGTGATCAGTGCATGACAGCCACGTGATCAGTGCATGATAGCCACGTGATCAGTGCATGATCAGTCACGTGATCATGTGTGATCAGCCACGTGATCAGTGCATGATCAGCCACGTGATCAGTGCATGATCATCCACGTGATCAGTGCATGATCAGCCACGTGATCAGTGCATGATAGCCACGTGATCAGTGCATGATCAGTCACGTGATCAGTGTGATCAGCCACGTGATCAGTGCATGATCAGTTACGTGATCAGTGCATGATCAGTCACGTGATCAGTGCATGGTAGCTACGTGATCAGTGCATGATCAGCCACGTGATCAGTGCATGATAGCCACGTGATCAGTGCATGATCAGTCACGTGATCAGTGTATGATCAGCCACGTGATCAGTGCATGATCAGTCACGTGATCAGTGCATGATATAGACGTGATCAGTGCATGATCAGTCACGTGATCAGTGCATGATAGCCACGTGATCAGTGCATGATCAGTCACGTGATCAGTGCATGATCAGTCACGTGATCAGTACATGATAGCTACGTGATCAGTGCATGATCAGCCACGTGATCAGTGCATGATAGCCACGTGATCAGTGCATGATCAGTCACGTGATCAGTGCATGATCAGTCACGTGATCAGTACATGGTAGCTACGTGATCAGTGCATGATCAGCCACGTGATCAGTGCATGATAGCCACGTGATCAGTGCATGATCAGTCACGTGATCAGTGCATGATCAGTCACGTGATCAGTGCATGATAGCTGCGTGATCATGCATGATCAGCCACGTGATCAGTGCATGATAGCCACGTGATCAGTGCATGATCAGTCACGTGATCAGTGCATGATCAGTCACGTGATCAGTGCATGATCAGTCACGTGATCAGTGCATGATCAGTCACGTGATCAGTGCATGATCAGTCACGTGATCAGTGCATGATCAGCCACGTGATCAGTGCATGATCAGTCACGTGATCAGTGCATGATCAGTCACGTGATCAGTACATGATAGCTACGTGATCATGCATGATCAGCCACGTGATCAGTGCATGATAGCCACGTGATCAGTGCATGATCAGTCACGTGATCAGTGCATGATCAGTCACGTGATCAGTGCATGATCAGCCACGTGATCAGTGCATGATCAGTCACGTGATCAGTGCATGATCAGCCACGTGATCAGTGCATGATCAGTCACGTGATCAGTGCATGATCAGCCACGTGATCAGTGCATGATAGCCACGTGATCAGTGCATGATCAGTCACGTGATCAGTGCATGATCAGCCACGTGATCAGTGCATGATCAGCCACGTGATCAGTGCATGATCAATCACGTGATCAGTGCATGATCAGTCACGTGATCAGTACATGGTAGCTACGTGATCAGTGCATGATCAGCCACGTGATCAGTGCATGATAGCCACGTGATCAGTGCATGATAGCCACGTGATCAGTGCATGATCAGTCACGTGATCAGTGCATGATCAGCCACGTGATCAGTGCATGATATCCACGTGATCAGTGCATGATCAGCCACGTGATCAGTGCATGATCAGCCACGTGATCAGTGCATGATCAGTCACGTGATCATGTGTGATCAGCCACGTGATCAGTGCATGATCAATTACGTGATCAGTGCATGATCAGTCACGTGACCAGTGCATGGTAGCTACGTGATCGTTGCATGATCAGCCACGTGAGCAGTGCATGATAGCCACGTGATCAGTGCATGATCAGTCACGTGATCAGTGCATGATCAGTCACGTGATCAGTGCATGATCAGCCACGTGATCAGTGCATGATCAGTCACGTGATCAGTGCATGATAGCCACGTGATCAGTGCATGATCAGTCACGTGAGCAGTGCATGATCAGCCACGTGATCAGTGCATGAGTCACGTGAACAGTGTATGATCAGCCACGTGATCAGTGCATGATATCCACGTGATCAGTGCATGATCAGTCACGTGATCAGTGTATGATCAGCCACGTGAACAGTGCATGCTCAGTCACGTGATCTGGGCCTGCTGAGCTGCGTGATTACTGTCTGCTCATCTGCTTGACAATTGCCAGCTGAGCTGCACGATTCCTGCCTGTCATCTGCTTGACAATTGCCAGCTGTGCTGCGTAATTCCTGCCTGCTCAGCTGCTTGATTATTGCCAGCTGAGCAGCATGATTCCTCACACCTGAGTTCCATGATTATTGCCTGCTGACTGTTTGATTCGTGCCTACTCAGCTCTTTGTTTATTGCCTCCAGAGGCACATGATCAGTGTATGATAGCAAACATGATCAGCGCATGATCAGTCACATGATCAGCGCCATTAAGTCACGTGATCACTACATGATAGTCATGTGATCAGTCCATGCTCAGTCACGGTATCAGTGCATGATCAGCCACGTGATCAGTGCATGATCTGTCACAAGATTAGTGTATGATCATCCACGTGATCAGTGCATGGGCAGTCATGTGATCAGTGCATGATATAGACGTGATCAGTGCATGATCAGTCTCGTGATCAGTGCATGATAGCCACGTGATCAGTGCATGATCAGTCACCTGATGGGTGTATGATCATTCACGTGACCTGTACATGGTAGCTACATGATCATTGCATGATCAGCCACGTGAGTAGTGCATGATAGCCACGTGATCACTGCATGATCAGTCACGTGATCAGTGCATGATCAGTCATGTGACCAGTACATGGTAGCTGCGTGATCATGGCATGATCAGCCACGTGAGCAGTGCATGATAGCCACGTGATCAGTGCATGATCAGTCACGTGATCAGTGCATGATCAGTCACGTGATCAGTGCATGATCAGCCACGTGATCAGTGCATGATCAGTCACGTGATCAGTGCATGATCAGCCACGTGATCAGTGCATGATCAGCCACGTGATCAGTGCATGATCAGCCACGTGATCAGTGCATGATCAGCCACGTGATCAGTGCATGATCAGCCACGTGATCAGTGCATGATCAGCCACGTGATCAGTGCATGATCAATTACGTGATCAGTGCATGATCAGTCACGTGACCAGTACATGGTAGCTACGTGATCATTGCATGATCAGCCACGTGATCAGTGCATGATAGCCACGTGATCAGTGCATGATAGCCACGTGATCAGTGCATGATCAGTCATGTGATACGTGTGTGATCAGACATGTGATCAGTGCATGATATCCACGTGATTAGTGCATGACAGCCACGTGATCAGTGCATGAGAGCCACGTGATCAGTGCATGATCAGTCACGTGATCATGTGTGATCAGCCACGTGATCAGTGCATGATGAGCCACGTGATCAGTGCATGATCAATTACGTGATCAGTGCATGATCAGTCACGTGACCAGTACATGGTTGCTACGTGATCAGTGCATGATCAGCCACGTGAGCAGTGCATGATAGCCACGTGATCAGTGCATGATCAGTCACGTGATCAGTGCATGATCAGTCACGTGATCAGTGCATGATCAGCCACGTGATCAGTGCATGATCAGTCACGTGACCAGTATATGGTTGCTACGTGATCATTGCATGATCAGCCACGTGATCAGTGCATGATAGCCACGTGATCAGTGCATGAGTTACGTGAGCAGTGTATGATCAGCCACGTGATCAGTGCATGATGCCACGTGATCAGTGCATGATCATGTCACGTGATCAGTGTATGATCAGCCACGTGAACAGTGCATGCTCAGTCACGTGATCTGGGCCTGCTGAGCTGCGTGATTACTGTCTGCTCATCTGCTTGACAATTGCCAGCTGAGCTGCACGATTCCTGCCTGTCATCTGCTTGACAATTGCCAGCTGTGCTGCGTAATTCCTGCCTGCTCAGCTGCTTGATTATTGCCAGCTGAGCAGCATGATTCCTCACACCTGAGTTCCATGATTATTGCCTGCTGACTGTTTGATTCGTGCCTACTCAGCTCTTTGTTTATTGCCTCCAGAGGCACATGATCAGTGTATGATAGCAAACATGATCAGCGCATGATCAGTCACATGATCAGCGCCATTAAGTCACGTGATCACTACATGATAGTCATGTGATCAGTCCATGCTCAGTCACGGTATCAGTGCATGATCAGCCACGTGATCAGTGCATGATCTGTCACAAGATTAGTGTATGATCATCCACGTGATCAGTGCATGGGCAGTCATGTGATCAGTGCATGATATAGACGTGATCAGTGCATGATCAGTCTCGTGATCAGTGCATGATAGCCACGTGATCAGTGCATGATCAGTCACCTGATGGGTGTATGATCATTCACGTGACCTGTACATGGTAGCTACATGATCATTGCATGATCAGCCACGTGAGTAGTGCATGATAGCCACGTGATCACTGCATGATCAGTCACGTGATCAGTGCATGATCAGTCATGTGACCAGTACATGGTAGCTGCGTGATCATGGCATGATCAGCCACGTGAGCAGTGCATGATAGCCACGTGATCAGTGCATGATCAGACACGAGATCAGTGCATGATCAGTCACGTGATCAGTGCATGATCAGCCACGTGATCAGTGCATGATCAGGCACGTGATCAGTGTATGTCCAGCCAAGTGATCAGTGCATGATAGCCACGTGATCAGTGCATGATCAGTCACGTGATCAGTGCATGATCAGTTATGTGATCAGTGTATGATCAGCCACGTGATCAGTGCATGATCAGCCACATGATCAGTGCATGATCAATTACGTGATCAGTGCATGATCAGTCACGTGACCAGTACATGGTAGCTACGTGATCATTGCATGATCAGCCACGTGATCAGTGCATGATAGCCACGTGATCAGTGCATGATAGCCACGTGATCAGTGCATGATCAGTCATGTGATACGTGTGTGATCAGCCACGTGATCAGTGCATGATATCCACGTGATCAGTGCATGACAGCCACGTGATCAGTGCATGAGAGCCACGTGATCAGTGCATGATCAGTCACGTGATACATGTGTGATCAGCCACGTGATCAGTGCATGATGAGCCACGTGATCAGTGCAGGATCAATTACGTGATCAGTGCATGATCAGTCACGTGACCAGTACATGGTTGCTACGTGATCGTTGCATGATCAGCCACGTGAGCAGTGCATGATAGCCACGTGATCAGTGCATGATCAGTCACGTGATCAGTACATGATCAGTCACGTGAACAGTGCATGATCATTTACGTGATCTTTGCATGATCAGTCACGTGACCAGTATATGGTTGCTACGTGATCATTCCATGACGAGCCACGTGAGCAGTGCATGATAGCCACGTGATGTGTGCATGAGTTACGTGAGCAGTGTATGATCAGCCACGTGATCAGTGCATGTTCAGCCACGTGATCAGTGCATGATAGCCACGTGATCAGTGCATGATCAGTTACGTGAGCAGTGTATGATCAGCCACGTGATCAGTGCATGGTCAGACACGTGAACAGTGTATGATCAGCCACGTGATCAGTGCATGATATCCAAGTGATCAGTGCATGATCATCACGTGATCAGTGTATGATCAGCCACGTGAACAGTGCATGCTCAGTCACGTGATCTGGGCCTGCTGAGCTGCGTGATTACTGTCTGCTCATCTGCTTGACAATTGCCAGCTGAGCTGCACGATTCCTGCCTGTCATCTGCTTGACAATTGCCAGCTGTGCTGCGTAATTCCTGCCTGCTCAGCTGCTTGATTATTGCCAGCTGAGCAGCATGATTCCTCACACCTGAGTTCCATGATTATTGCCTGCTGACTGTTTGATTCGTGCCTACTCAGCTCTTTGTTTATTGCCTCCAGAGGCACATGATCAGTGTATGATAGCAAACATGATCAGCGCATGATCAGTCACATGATCAGCGCCATTAAGTCACGTGATCACTACATGATAGTCATGTGATCAGTCCATGCTCAGTCACGGTATCAGTGCATGATCAGCCACGTGATCAGTGCATGATCTGTCACATGATTAGTGTATGATCATCCACGTGATCAGTGCATGGGCAGTCATGTGATCAGTGCATGATATAGACGTGATCAGTGCATGATCAGTCTCGTGATCAGTGCATGATAGCCACGTGATCAGTGCATGATCAGTCACCTGATGGGTGTATGATCATTCACGTGACCTGTACATGGTAGCTACATGATCATTGCATGATCAGCCACGTGAGTAGTGCATGATAGCCACGTGATCACTGCATGATCAGTCACGTGATCAGTGCATGATCAGTCACGTGACCAGTACATGGTAGCTGCGTGATCAGTGCATGATCAGCCACGTGAGCAGTGCATGATAGCCACGTGATCAGTGCATGATCAGTCACGTGATCAGTGCATGATCAGTCACGTGATCAGTGCATGATAGCCACGTGATCAGTGCATGATCAGCCACGTGATCAGTGCATGATAGCCACGTGATCAGTGCATGATCAGTCACGTGATCAGTGCATGATCAGTCACGTGATCAGTGCATGATCAGCCACGTGATCAGTGCATGATCAGCCACGTGATCAGTGCATGATCAGTCACGTGATCAGTGCATGATAGCTACGTGATCATGCATGATCAGCCACGTGATCAGTGCATGATAGCCACGTGATCAGTGCATGATCAGTCACGTGATCAGTGCATGATCAGTCACGTGATCAGTGCATGATCAGCCACGTGATCAGTGCATGATCAGTCACGTGATCAGTGCATGATCAGCCACGTGATCAGTGCATGATCAGCCACGTGATCAGTGCATGATCAGCCACGTGATCAGTGCATGATAGCCACGTGATCAGTGCATGATCAGTCACGTGATCAGTGCATGATCAGTCACGTGATCAGTGCATGATCAGCCACGTGATCAGTGCATGATCAGCCACGTGATCAGTGCATGATCAATTACGTGATCAGTGCATGATCAGTCACGTGACCAGTACATGGTAGCCGTGATCATTGCATGATCAGCCACGTGATCAGTGCATGATAGCCACGTGATCAGTGCATGATAGCCACGTGATCAGTGCATGATCAGTCACGTGATCGTGCATGATCAGCCACGTGATCAGTGCATGATAGCCACGTGATCAGTGCATGATCAGCCACGTGATCAGTGCATGATAGCCACGTGATCAGTGCATGATCAGTCACGTGATCAGTGTGATCAGCCACGTGATCAGTGCATGATCAATTACGTGATCAGTGCATGATCAGTCACGTGACCAGTGCATGGTTGCTACGTGATCGTTGCATGATCAGCCACGTGAGCAGTGCATGATAGCCACGTGATCAGTGCATGATCAGTCACGTGATCAGTGCATGATCAGTCACGTGATCAGTGCATGATCAGCCACGTGATCAGTGCATGATCAGTCACGTGATCAGTGCATGATAGCCACGTGATCAGTGCATGATCAGTCACGTGAGCAGTGCATGATCAGCCACGTGATCAGTGCATGAGTCACGTGATCAGTGTATGATCAGCCACGTGATCAGTGCATGATGCCACGTGATCAGTGCATGATCAGTCACGTGATCAGTGTATGATCAGCCACGTGAACAGTGCATGCTCAGTCACGTGATCTGGGCCTGCTGAGCTGCGTGATTACTGTCTGCTCATCTGCTTGACAATTGCCAGCTGAGCTGCACGATTCCTGCCTGTCATCTGCTTGACAATTGCCAGCTGTGCTGCGTAATTCCTGCCTGCTCAGCTGCTTGATTATTGCCAGCTGAGCAGCATGATTCCTCACACCTGAGTTCCATGATTATTGCCTGCTGACTGTTTGATTCGTGCCTACTCAGCTCTTTGTTTATTGCCTCCAGAGGCACATGATCAGTGTATGATAGCAAACATGATCAGCGCATGATCAGTCACATGATCAGCGCCATTAAGTCACGTGATCACTACATGATAGTCATGTGATCAGTCCATGCTCAGTCACGGTATCAGTGCATGATCAGCCACGTGATCAGTGCATGATCTGTCACAAGATTAGTGTATGATCATCCACGTGATCAGTGCATGGGCAGTCATGTGATCAGTGCATGATATAGACGTGATCAGTGCATGATCAGTCTCGTGATCAGTGCATGATAGCCACGTGATCAGTGCATGATCAGTCACCTGATGGGTGTATGATCATTCACGTGACCTGTACATGGTAGCTACATGATCATTGCATGATCAGCCACGTGAGTAGTGCATGATAGCCACGTGATCAGTGCATGATCAGTCACGTGATCAGTGCATGATCAGTCATGTGACCAGTACATGGTAGCTGCGTGATCATGGCATGATCAGCCACGTGAGCAGTGCATGATAGCCACGTGATCAGTGCATGATCAGTCACGTGATCAGTGCATGATCAGTCACGTGATCAGTGCATGATCAGCCACGTGATCAGTGCATGATCAGTCACGTGATCAGTGCATGATCAGCCACGTGATCAGTGCATGATCAGCCACGTGATCAGTGCATGATCAGCCACGTGATCAGTGCATGATCAGCCACGTGATCAGTGCATGATCAGCCACGTGATCAGTGCATGATCAGCCACGTGATCAGTGCATGATCAATTACGTGATCAGTGCATGATCAGTCACGTGACCAGTACATGGTAGCTACGTGATCATTGCATGATCAGCCACGTGATCAGTGCATGATAGCCACGTGATCAGTGCATGATAGCCACGTGATCAGTGCATGATCAGTCATGTGATACGTGTGTGATCAGCCACGTGATCAGTGCATGATATCCACGTGATCAGTGCATGACAGCCACGTGATCAGTGCATGAGAGCCACGTGATCAGTGCATGATCAGTCACGTGATCATGTGTGATCAGCCACGTGATCAGTGCATGATGAGCCACGTGATCAGTGCATGATCAATTACGTGATCAGTGCATGATCAGTCACGTGACCAGTACATGGTTGCTACGTGATCGTTGCATGATCAGCCACGTGAGCAGTGCATGATAGCCACGTGATCAGTGCATGATCAGTCACGTGATCAGTGCATGATCAGTCACGTGATCAGTGCATGATCATTTACGTGATCAGTGCATGATCAGTCACGTGACCAGTATATGGTTGCTACGTGATCATTGCATGATCAGCCACGTGAGCAGTGCATGATAGCCACGTGATCAGTGCATGAGTCACGTGAGCAGTGTATGATCAGCCACGTGATCAGTGCATGATGCCACGTGATCAGTGCATGATCAGTCACGTGATCAGTGTATGATCAGCCACGTGAACAGTGCATGCTCAGTCACGTGATCAGGGCCTGCTGAGCTGCGTGATTACTGTCTGCTCATCTGCTTGACAATTGCCAGCTGAGCTGCACGATTCCTGCCTGTCATCTGCTTGACAATTGCCAGCTGTGCTGCGTAATTCCTGCCTGCTCAGCTGCTTGATTATTGCCAGCTGAGCAGCATGATTCCTCACACCTGAGTTCCATGATTAT
The DNA here is from genome assembly GCF_032452875.1 of Bos javanicus. Lineage (NCBI taxonomy): Eukaryota > Metazoa > Chordata > Mammalia > Artiodactyla > Bovidae > Bos > Bos javanicus. The sequence continues at coordinate 40,790 of NW_026894551.1, forward strand.
TGCCTGCTGACTGTTTGATTCGTGCCTACTCAGCTCTTTGTTTATTGCCTCCAGAGGCACATGATCAGTGTATGATAGCAAACATGATCAGCGCATGATCAGTCACATGATCAGCGCCATTAAGTCACGTGATCACTACATGATAGTCATGTGATCAGTCCATGCTCAGTCACGGTATCAGTGCATGATCAGCCACGTGATCAGTGCATGATCTGTCACATGATTAGTGTATGATCATCCACGTGATCAGTGCATGGGCAGTCATGTGATCAGTGCATGATATAGACGTGATCAGTGCATGATCAGTCACGTGATCAGTGCATGATAGCCACGTGATCAGTGCATGATCAGTCACCTGATGGGTGTATGATCATTCACGTGACCTGTACATGGTAGCTACATGATCATTGCATGATCAGCCACGTGAGTAGTGCATGATAGCCACGTGATCAGTGCATGATCAGTCACGTGATCAGTGCATGATCAGTCACGTGACCAGTACATGGTAGCTGCGTGATCATTGCATGATCAGCCACGTGAGCAGTGCATGATAGCCACGTGATCAGTGCATGATCAGTCACGTGATCAGTGCATGATCAGTCACGTGATCAGTGCATGATAGCCACGTGATCAGTGCATGATCAGCCACGTGATCAGTGCATGATAGCCACGTGATCAGTGCATGATCAGTCACGTGATCAGTGCATGATCAGTCACGTGATCAGTGCATGATCAGCCACGTGATCAGTGCATGATCAGCCACGTGATCAGTGCATGATCAGTCACGTGATCAGTGCATGATAGCTGCGTGATCAGTGCATGATCAGCCACGTGATCAGTGCATGATAGCCACGTGATCAGTGCATGATCAGCCACGTGATCAGTGCATGATCAGTCACGTGATCAGTGCATGATCAGCCACGTGATCAGTGCATGATCAGTCACGTGATCAGTGCATGATCAGCCACGTGATCAGTGCATGATCAGCCACGTGATCAGTGCATGATCAGCCACGTGATCAGTGCATGATAGCCACGTGATCAGTGCATGATCAGTCACGTGATCAGTGCATGATCAGTCACGTGATCAGTGCATGATCAGCCACGTGATCAGTGCATGATCAGCCACGTGATCAGTGCATGATCAATTACGTGATCAGTGCATGATCAGTCACGTGACAGTACATGGTAGCTACGTGATCAGTGCATGATCAGCCACGTGATCAGTGCATGATAGCCACGTGATCAGTGCATGATCAGCCACGTGATCAGTGCATGATCAGTCACGTGATCAGTGCATGATCAGCCACGTGATCAGTGCATGATAGCCACGTGATCAGTGCATGATCAGCCACGTGATCAGTGCATGATAGCCACGTGATCAGTGCATGATCAGTCACGTGATCAGTGTGATCAGCCACGTGATCAGTGCATGATCAATTACGTGATCAGTGCATGATCAGTCACGTGACCAGTGCATGGTAGCTACGTGATCGTTGCATGATCAGCCACGTGAGCAGTGCATGATAGCCACGTGATCAGTGCATGATCAGTCACGTGATCAGTGCATGATCAGTCACGTGATCAGTGCATGATCAGCCACGTGATCAGTGCATGATCAGTCACGTGATCAGTGCATGATAGCCACGTGATCAGTGCATGATCAGTCACGTGAGCAGTGCATGATCAGCCACGTGATCAGTGCATGAGTCACGTGATCAGTGTATGATCAGCCACGTGATCAGTGCATGATGCCACGTGATCAGTGCATGATCAGTCACGTGATCAGTGTATGATCAGCCACGTGAACAGTGCATGCTCAGTCACGTGATCTGGGCCTGCTGAGCTGCGTGATTACTGTCTGCTCATCTGCTTGACAATTGCCAGCTGAGCTGCACGATTCCTGCCTGTCATCTGCTTGACAATTGCCAGCTGTGCTGCGTAATTCCTGCCTGCTCAGCTGCTTGATTATTGCCAGCTGAGCAGCATGATTCCTCACACCTGAGTTCCATGATTATTGCCTGCTGACTGTTTGATTCGTGCCTACTCAGCTCTTTGTTTATTGCCTCCAGAGGCACATGATCAGTGTATGATAGCAAACATGATCAGCGCATGATCAGTCACATGATCAGCGCCATTAAGTCACGTGATCACTACATGATAGTCATGTGATCAGTCCATGCTCAGTCACGGTATCAGTGCATGATCAGCCACGTGATCAGTGCATGATCTGTCACAAGATTAGTGTATGATCATCCACGTGATCAGTGCATGGGCAGTCATGTGATCAGTGCATGATATAGACGTGATCAGTGCATGATCAGTCTCGTGATCAGTGCATGATAGCCACGTGATCAGTGCATGATCAGTCACCTGATGGGTGTATGATCATTCACGTGACCTGTACATGGTAGCTACATGATCATTGCATGATCAGCCACGTGAGTAGTGCATGATAGCCACGTGATCACTGCATGATCAGTCACGTGATCAGTGCATGATCAGTCATGTGACCAGTACATGGTAGCTGCGTGATCATGGCATGATCAGCCACGTGAGCAGTGCATGATAGCCACGTGATCAGTGCATGATCAGTCACGTGATCAGTGCATGATCAGTCACGTGATCAGTGCATGATCAGCCACGTGATCAGTGCATGATCAGTCACGTGATCAGTGCATGATCAGCCACGTGATCAGTGCATGATCAGCCACGTGATCAGTGCATGATCAGCCACGTGATCAGTGCATGATCAGCCACGTGATCAGTGCATGATCAGCCACGTGATCAGTGCATGATCAGCCACGTGATCAGTGCATGATCAATTACGTGATCAGTGCATGATCAGTCACGTGACCAGTACATGGTAGCTACGTGATCATTGCATGATCAGCCACGTGATCAGTGCATGATAGCCACGTGATCAGTGCATGATAGCCACGTGATCAGTGCATGATCAGTCATGTGATACGTGTGTGATCAGCCACGTGATCAGTGCATGATATCCACGTGATCAGTGCATGACAGCCACGTGATCAGTGCATGATAGCCACGTGATCAGTGCATGATCAGTCACGTGATCATGTGTGATCAGCCACGTGATCAGTGCATGATGAGCCACGTGATCAGTGCATGATCAATTACGTGATCAGTGCATGATCAGTCACGTGACCAGTGCATGGTTGCTACGTGATCGTGCATGATCAGCCACGTGAGCAGTGCATGATAGCCACGTGATCAGTGCATGATCAGTCACGTGATCAGTGCATGATCAGTCACGTGATCAGTGCATGATCAGCCACGTGATCAGTGCATGATCAGTCACGTGACCAGTATATGGTGCCACGTGATCAGTGCATGACAGCCACGTGAGCAGTGCATGATAGCCACGTGATCAGTGCATGAGTCACGTGAGCAGTGTATGATCAGCCACGTGATCAGTGCATGATGCCACGTGATCAGTGCATGATCAGTCACGTGATCAGTGTATGATCAGCCACGTGAACAGTGCATGCTCAGTCACGTGATCTGGGCCTGCTGAGCTGCGTGATTACTGTCTGCTCATCTGCTTGACAATTGCCAGCTGAGCTGCACGATTCCTGCCTGTCATCTGCTTGACAATTGCCAGCTGTGCTGCGTAATTCCTGCCTGCTCAGCTGCTTGATTATTGCCAGCTGAGCAGCATGATTCCTCACACCTGAGTTCCATGATTATTGCCTGCTGACTGTTTGATTCGTGCCTACTCAGCTCTTTGTTTATTGCCTCCAGAGGCACATGATCAGTGTATGATAGCAAACATGATCAGCGCATGATCAGTCACATGATCAGCGCCATTAAGTCACGTGATCACTACATGATAGTCATGTGATCAGTCCATGCTCAGTCACGGTATCAGTGCATGATCAGCCACGTGATCAGTGCATGATCTGTCACATGATTAGTGTATGATCATCCACGTGATCAGTGCATGGGCAGTCATGTGATCAGTGCATGATATAGACGTGATCAGTGCATGATCAGTCTCGTGATCAGTGCATGATAGCCACGTGATCAGTGCATGATCAGTCACCTGATGGGTGTATGATCATTCACGTGACCTGTACATGGTAGCTACATGATCATTGCATGATCAGCCACGTGAGTAGTGCATGATAGCCACGTGATCACTGCATGATCAGTCACGTGATCAGTGCATGATCAGTCATGTGACCAGTACATGGTAGCTGCGTGATCATGGCATGATCAGCCACGTGAGCAGTGCATGATAGCCACGTGATCAGTGCATGATCAGACACGTGATCAGTGCATGATCAGTCACGTGATCAGTGCATGATCAGCCACGTGATCAGTGCATGATAGCCACGTGATCAGTGTATGTCAGCCAAGTGATCAGTGCATGATAGCCACGTGATCAGTGCATGATCAGCCACGTGATCAGTGCATGATCAGTTATGTGATCAGTGCATGATCAGCCACGTGATCAGTGCATGATCAGCCACGTGATCAGTGCATGATCAATTACGTGATCAGTGCATGATCAGTCACGTGACCAGTACATGGTAGCTACGTGATCATTGCATGATCAGCCACGTGATCAGTGCATGATAGCCACGTGATCAGTGCATGATAGCCACGTGATCAGTGCATGATCAGTCATGTGATACGTTTGTGATCAGCCACGTGATCAGTGCATGATATCCACGTGATCAGTGCATGACAGCCACGTGATCAGTGCATGAGAGCCACGTGATCAGTGCATGATCAGTCACGTGATACATGTGTGATCAGCCACGTGATCAGTGCATGATGAGCCACGTGATCAGTGCATGATCAATTACGTGATCAGTGCATGATCAGTCACGTGACCAGTACATGGTTGCTACGTGATCGTTGCATGATCAGCCACGTGAGCAGTGCATGATAGCCACGTGATCAGTGCATGATCAGTCACGTGATCAGTACATGATCAGTCACGTGAACAGTGCATGATCATTTACGTGATCTTTGCATGATCAGTCACGTGACCAGTATATGGTTGCTACGTGATCATTCCATGATGAGCCACGTGAGCAGTGCATGATAGCCACGTGATCAGTGCATGAGTTACGTGAGCAGTGTATGATCAGCCACGTGATCAGTGCATGATCAGCCACGTGATCAGTGCATGATAGCCACGTGATCAGTGCATGATCAGTTACGTGAGCAGTGTATGATCAGCCACGTGATCAGTGCATGGTCAGACACGTGAACAGTGTATGATCAGCCACGTGATCAGTGCATGATATCCAAGTGATCAGTGCATGATCATCACGTGATCAGTGTATGATCAGCCACGTGAACAGTGCATGCTCAGTCACGTGATCAGGGCCTGCTGAGCTGCGTGATTACTGTCTGCTCATCTGCTTGACAATTGCCAGCTGAGCTGCACGATTCCTGCCTGTCATCTGCTTGACAATTGCCAGCTGTGCTGCGTAATTCCTGCCTGCTCAGCTGCTTGATTATTGCCAGCTGAGCAGCATGATTCCTCACACCTGAGTTCCATGATTATTGCCTGCTGACTGTTTGATTCGTGCCTACTCAGCTCTTTGTTTATTGCCTCCAGAGGCACATGATCAGTGTATGATAGCAAACATGATCAGCGCATGATCAGTCACATGATCAGCGCCATTAAGTCACGTGATCACTACATGATAGTCATGTGATCAGTCCATGCTCAGTCACGGTATCAGTGCATGATCAGCCACGTGATCAGTGCATGATCTGTCACATGATTAGTGTATGATCATCCACGTGATCAGTGCATGGGCAGTCATGTGATCAGTGCATGATATAGACGTGATCAGTGCATGATCAGTCACGTGATCAGTGCATGATAGCCACGTGATCAGTGCATGATCAGTCACCTGATGGGTGTATGATCATTCACGTGACCTGTACATGGTAGCTACATGATCATTGCATGATCAGCCACGTGAGTAGTGCATGATAGCCACGTGATCAGTGCATGATCAGTCACGTGATCAGTGCATGATCAGTCATGTGACCAGTACATGGTAGCTGCGTGATCATGGCATGATCAGCCACGTGATCAGTGCATGATAGCCACGTGATCAGTGCATGATCAGTCACGTGATCAGTGCATGATCAGTCACGTGATCAGTGCATGATCAGCCACGTGATCAGTGCATGATCAGTCACGTGATCAGTGCATGATCAGCCACGTGATCAGTGCATGATCAGTCACGTGATCAGTGCATGATCAGCCACGTGATCAGTGCATGATAGCCACGTGATCAGTGCATGATCAGCCACGTGATCAGTGCATGATCAGCCACGTGATCAGTGCATGATCAGTCACGTGATCAGTGCATGATCAGTCACGTGACCAGTACATGGTAGCTGCGTGATCATGCATGATCAGCCACGTGATCAGTGCATGATAGCCACGTGATCAGTGCATGATCAGCCACGTGATCAGTGCATGATCAGTCACGTGATCAGTGCATGATCAGCCACGTGATCAGTGCATGATCAGTCACGTGATCAGTGCATGATCAGCCACGTGATCAGTGCATGATAGCCACGTGATCAGTGCATGATCAGTCACGTGATCAGTGCATGATCAGTCACGTGATCAGTGCATGATCAGCCACGTGATCAGTGCATGATCAGCCACGTGATCAGTGCATGATCAATTACGTGATCAGTGCATGATCAGTCACGTGACCAGTACATGATAGCTACGTGATCATTGCATGATCAGCCACGTGATCAGTGCATGATAGCCACGTGATCAGTGCATGATAGCCACGTGATCAGTGCATGATAGCCACGTGATCAGTGCATGATCAGTCATGTGATACGTGTGTGATCAGCCACGTGATCAGTGCATGATATCCACGTGATCAGTGCATGACAGCCACGTGATCAGTGCATGAGAGCCACGTGATCAGTGCATGATCAGTCACGTGATACATGTGTGATCAGCCACGTGATCAGTGCATGATGAGCCACGTGATCAGTGCAGGATCAATTACGTGATCAGTGCATGATCAGTCACGTGACCAGTACATGGTTGCTACGTGATCGTTGCATGATCAGCCACGTGAGCAGAGCATGATAGCCACGTGATCAGTGCATGATCAGTCACGTGATCAGTACATGATCAGTCACGTGAACAGTGCATGATCATTTACGTGATCTGTGCATGATCAGTCACGTGACCAGTATATGGTTGCTACGTGATCATTCCATGACGAGCCACGTGAGCAGTGCATGATAGCCACGTGATGTGTGCATGAGTTACGTGAGCAGAGTATGATCAGCCACGTGATCAGTGCATGAGTGCCACGTGATCAGTGCATGATATGTCACGTGACAGGTGTGTGATCAGCCACGTGAACAGTGCATGTTCAGCCACGTGATCAGTGCATGATAGCCACGTGATCAGTGCATGATCAGTTACGTGAGCAGTGTATGATCAGCCACGTGATCAGTGCATGGTCAGACACGTGAACAGTGTATGATCAGCCACGTGATCAGTGCATGATATCCAAGTGATCAGTGCATGATCATCACGTGATCAGTGTATGATCAGCCACGTGAACAGTGCATGCTCAGTCACGTGATCTGGGCCTGCTGAGCTGCGTGATTACTGTCTGCTCATCTGCTTGACAATTGCCAGCTGAGCTGCACGATTCCTGCCTGTCATCTGCTTGACAATTGCCAGCTGTGCTGCGTAATTCCTGCCTGCTCAGCTGCTTGATTATTGCCAGCTGAGCAGCATGATTCCTCACACCTGAGTTCCATGATTATTGCCTGCTGACTGTTTGATTCGTGCCTACTCAGCTCTTTGTTTATTGCCTCCAGAGGCACATGATCAGTGTATGATAGCAAACATGATCAGCGCATGATCAGTCACATGATCAGCGCCATTAAGTCACGTGATCACTACATGATAGTCATGTGATCAGTCCATGCTCAGTCACGGTATCAGTGCATGATCAGCCACGTGATCAGTGCATGATCTGTCACATGATTAGTGTATGATCATCCACGTGATCAGTGCATGGGCAGTCATGTGATCAGTGCATGATATAGACGTGATCAGTGCATGATCAGTCTCGTGATCAGTGCATGATAGCCACGTGATCAGTGCATGATCAGTCACCTGATGGGTGTATGATCATTCACGTGACCTGTACATGGTAGCTACATGATCATTGCATGATCAGCCACGTGAGTAGTGCATGATAGCCACGTGATCACTGCATGATCAGTCACGTGATCAGTGCATGATCAGTCATGTGACCAGTACATGGTAGCTGCGTGATCATTGCATGATCAGCCACGTGAGCAGTGCATGATAGCCACGTGATCAGTGCATGATCAGTCACGTGATCAGTGCATGATCAGTCACGTGATCAGTGCATGATAGCCACGTGATCAGTGCATGATCAGCCACGTGATCAGTGCATGATAGCCACGTGATCAGTGCATGATCAGTCACGTGATCAGTGCATGATCAGTCACGTGATCAGTGCATGATCAGCCACGTGATCAGTGCATGATCAGCCACGTGATCAGTGCATGATCAGCCACGTGATCAGTGCATGATAGCCACGTGATCAGTGCATGATCAGTCACGTGATCAGTGCATGATCAGTCACGTGATCAGTGCATGATCAGCCACGTGATCAGTGCATGATCAGCCACGTGATCAGTGCATGATCAATCACGTGATCAGTGCATGATCAGTCACGTGATCAGTGCATGGTAGCCACGTGATCAGTGCATGATCAGCCACGTGATCAGTGCATGATAGCCACGTGATCAGTGCATGATAGCCACGTGATCAGTGCATGATCAGTCACGTGATCGTGTGTGATCAGCCACGTGATCAGTGCATGATATCCACGTGATCAGTGCATGATCAGCCACGTGATCAGTGCATGATAGCCACGTGATCAGTGCATGATCAGTCACGTGATCAGTGTGATCAGCCACGTGATCAGTGCATGATCAATTACGTGATCAGTGCATGATCAGTCACGTGACCAGTACATGGTTGCTACGTGATCGTTGCATGATCAGCCACGTGAGCAGTGCATGATAGCCACGTGATCAGTGCATGATCAGTCACGTGATCAGTGCATGATCAGTCACGTGATCAGTGCATGATCAGCCACGTGATCAGTGCATGATCAGTCACGTGACCAGTGCATGATAGCCACGTGATCAGTGCATGATCAGTCACGTGAGCAGTGCATGATCAGCCACGTGATCAGTGCATGAGTCACGTGATCAGTGTATGATCAGCCACGTGATCAGTGCATGATGCCACGTGATCAGTGCATGATCAGTCACGTGATCAGTGTATGATCAGCCACGTGAACAGTGCATGCTCAGTCACGTGATCTGGGCCTGCTGAGCTGCGTGATTACTGTCTGCTCATCTGCTTGACAATTGCCAGCTGAGCTGCACGATTCCTGCCTGTCATCTGCTTGACAATTGCCAGCTGTGCTGCGTAATTCCTGCCTGCTCAGCTGCTTGATTATTGCCAGCTGAGCAGCATGATTCCTCACACCTGAGTTCCATGATTATTGCCTGCTGACTGTTTGATTCGTGCCTACTCAGCTCTTTGTTTATTGCCTCCAGAGGCACATGATCAGTGTATGATAGCAAACATGATCAGCGCATGATCAGTCACATGATCAGCGCCATTAAGTCACGTGATCACTACATGATAGTCATGTGATCAGTCCATGCTCAGTCACGGTATCAGTGCATGATCAGCCACGTGATCAGTGCATGATCTGTCACATGATTAGTGTATGATCATCCACGTGATCAGTGCATGGGCAGTCATGTGATCAGTGCATGATATAGACGTGATCAGTGCATGATCAGTCTCGTGATCAGTGCATGATAGCCACGTGATCAGTGCATGATCAGTCACCTGATGGGTGTATGATCATTCACGTGACCTGTACATGGTAGCTACATGATCATTGCATGATCAGCCACGTGAGTAGTGCATGATAGCCACGTGATCACTGCATGATCAGTCACGTGATCAGTGCATGATCAGTCATGTGACCAGTACATGGTAGCTGCGTGATCATGGCATGATCAGCCACGTGAGCAGTGCATGATAGCCACGTGATCAGTGCATGATCAGTCACGTGATCAGTGCATGATCAGTCACGTGATCAGTGCATGATCAGCCACGTGATCAGTGCATGATCAGTCACGTGATCAGTGCATGATCAGCCACGTGATCAGTGCATGATCAGTCACGTGATCAGTGCATGATCAGCCACGTGATCAGTGCATGATAGCCACGTGATCAGTGCATGATCAGCCACGTGATCAGTGCATGATCAGTCACGTGATCGTGTGTGATCAGCCACGTGATCAGTGCATGATAGCCACGTGATCAGTGCATGACAGCCACGTGATCAGTGCATGATAGCCACGTGATCAGTGCATGATCAGTCACGTGATACATGTGTGATCAGCCACGTGATCAGTGCATGATCAGCCACGTGATCAGTGCATGATCAATTACGTGATCAGTGCATGATCAGTCACGTGACCAGTGCATGGTAGCTACGTGATCGTTGCATGATCAGCCACGTGAGCAGTGCATGATAGCCACGTGATCAGTGCATGATCAGTCACGTGATCAGTGCATGATCAGTCACGTGATCAGTGCATGATCAGCCACGTGATCAGTGCATGATCAGTCACGTGACCAGTGCATGATAGCCACGTGATCAGTGCATGATCAGCCACGTGAGCAGTGCATGATCAGCCACGTGATCAGTGCATGAGTCACGTGAGCAGTGTATGATCAGCCACGTGATCAGTGCATGATGCCACGTGATCAGTGCATGATCAGTCACGTGATCAGTGTATGATCAGCCACGTGAACAGTGCATGCTCAGTCACGTGATCTGGGCCTGCTGAGCTGCGTGATTACTGTCTGCTCATCTGCTTGACAATTGCCAGCTGAGCTGCACGATTCCTGCCTGTCATCTGCTTGACAATTGCCAGCTGTGCTGCGTAATTCCTGCCTGCTCAGCTGCTTGATTATTGCCAGCTGAGCAGCATGATTCCTCACACCTGAGTTCCATGATTATTGCCTGCTGACTGTTTGATTCGTGCCTACTCAGCTCTTTGTTTATTGCCTCCAGAGGCACATGATCAGTGTATGATAGCAAACATGATCAGCGCATGATCAGTCACATGATCAGCGCCATTAAGTCACGTGATCACTACATGATAGTCATGTGATCAGTCCATGCTCAGTCACGGTATCAGTGCATGATCAGCCACGTGATCAGTGCATGATCTGTCACATGATTAGTGTATGATCATCCACGTGATCAGTGCATGGGCAGTCATGTGATCAGTGCATGATATAGACGTGATCAGTGCATGATCAGTCTCGTGATCAGTGCATGATAGCCACGTGATCAGTGCATGATCAGTCACCTGATGGGTGTATGATCATTCACGTGACCTGTACATGGTAGCTACATGATCATTGCATGATCAGCCACGTGAGTAGTGCATGATAGCCACGTGATCACTGCATGATCAGTCACGTGATCAGTGCATGATCAGTCATGTGACCAGTACATGGTAGCTGCGTGATCATGGCATGATCAGCCACGTGAGCAGTGCATGATAGCCACGTGATCAGTGCATGATCAGACACGTGATCAGTGCATGATCAGTCACGTGATCAGTGCATGATCAGCCACGTGATCAGTGCATGACCAGGCACGTGATCAGTGTATGTCAGCCAAGTGATCAGTGCATGATAGCCACGTGATCAGTGCATGATCAGTCACGTGATCAGTGCATGATCAGTTATGTGATCAGTGTATGATCAGCCACGTGATCAGTGCATGATCAGCCACATGATCAGTGCATGATCAATTACGTGATCAGTGCATGATCAGTCACGTGACCAGTACATGGTAGCTACGTGATCATTGCATGATCAGCCACGTGATCAGTGCATGATAGCCACGTGATCAGTGCATGATAGCCACGTGATCAGTGCATGATCAGTCATGTGATACGTGTGTGATCAGCCACGTGATCAGTGCATGATATCCACGTGATCAGTGCATGACAGCCACGTGATCAGTGCATGAGAGCCACGTGATCAGTGCATGATCAGTCACGTGATACATGTGTGATCAGCCACGTGATCAGTGCATGATGAGCCACGTGATCAGTGCATGATCAATTACGTGATCAGTGCATGATCAGTCACGTGACCAGTACATGGTTGCTACGTGATCGTTGCATGATCAGCCACGTGAGCAGTGCATGATAGCCACGTGATCAGTGCATGATCAGTCACGTGATCAGTACATGATCAGTCACGTGAACAGTGCATGATCATTTACGTGATCTTTGCATGATCAGTCACGTGACCAGTATATGGTTGCTACGTGATCATTCATGATGATCCACGTGAGCAGTGCATGATAGCCACGTGATGTGTGCATGAGTTACGTGAGCAGTGTATGATCAGCCACGTGATCAGTGCATGTTCAGCCACGTGATCAGTGCATGATAGCCACGTGATCAGTGCATGATCAGTTACGTGAGCAGTGTATGATCAGCCACGTGATCAGTGCATGGTCAGACACGTGAACAGTGTATGATCAGCCACGTGATCAGTGCATGATATCCAAGTGATCAGTGCATGATCATCACGTGATCAGTGTATGATCAGCCACGTGAACAGTGCATGCTCAGTCACGTGATCTGGGCCTGCTGAGCTGCGTGATTACTGTCTGCTCATCTGCTTGACAATTGCCAGCTGAGCTGCACGATTCCTGCCTGTCATCTGCTTGACAATTGCCAGCTGTGCTGCGTAATTCCTGCCTGCTCAGCTGCTTGATTATTGCCAGCTGAGCAGCATGATTCCTCACACCTGAGTTCCATGATTATTGCCTGCTGACTGTTTGATTCGTGCCTACTCAGCTCTTTGTTTATTGCCTCCAGAGGCACATGATCAGTGTATGATAGCAAACATGATCAGCGCATGATCAGTCACATGATCAGCGCCATTAAGTCACGTGATCACTACATGATAGTCATGTGATCAGTCCATGCTCAGTCACGGTATCAGTGCATGATCAGCCACGTGATCAGTGCATGATCTGTCACATGATTAGTGTATGATCATCCACGTGATCAGTGCATGGGCAGTCATGTGATCAGTGCATGATATAGACGTGATCAGTGCATGATCAGTCTCGTGATCAGTGCATGATAGCCACGTGATCAGTGCATGATCAGTCACCTGATGGGTGTATGATCATTCACGTGACCTGTACATGGTAGCTACATGATCATTGCATGATCAGCCACGTGAGTAGTGCATGATAGCCACGTGATCACTGCATGATCAGTCACGTGATCAGTGCATGATCAGTCATGTGACCAGTACATGGTAGCTGCGTGATCATGGCATGATCAGCCACGTGAGCAGTGCATGATAGCCACGTGATCAGTGCATGATCAGTCACGTGATCAGTGCATGATCAGTCACGTGATCAGTGCATGATCAGCCACGTGATCAGTGCATGATCAGTCACGTGATCAGTGCATGATCAGCCACGTGATCAGTGCATGATCAGCCACGTGATCAGTGCATGATCAGCCACGTGATCAGTGCATGATAGCCACGTGATCAGTGCATGATCAGCCACGTGATCAGTGCATGATGAGCCACGTGATCAGTGCATGATCAATTACGTGATCAGTGCATGATCAGTCACGTGACCAGTACATGGTTGCTACGTGATCGTTGCATGATCAGCCACGTGAGCAGTGCATGATAGCCACGTGATCAGTGCATGATCAGTCACGTGATCAGTACATGATCAGTCACGTGAACAGTGCATGATCATTTACGTGATCTGTGCATGATCAGTCACGTGACCAGTATATGGTAGCTACGTGATCATTCCATGACGAGCCACGTGAGCAGTGCATGATAGCCACGTGATGTGTGCATGAGTTACGTGAGCAGAGTATGATCAGCCACGTGATCAGTGCATGAGTGCCACGTGATCAGTGCATGATATGTCACGTGACAGGTGTGTGATCAGCCACGTGAACAGTGCATGTTCAGCCACGTGATCAGTGCATGATAGCCACGTGATCAGTGCATGATCAGTTACGTGAGCAGTGTATGATCAGCCACGTGATCAGTGCATGGTCAGACACGTGAACAGTGTATGATCAGCCACGTGATCAGTGCATGATATCCAAGTGATCAGTGCATGATCATCACGTGATCAGTGTATGATCAGCCACGTGAACAGTGCATGCTCAGTCACGTGATCTGGGCCTGCTGAGCTGCGTGATTACTGTCTGCTCATCTGCTTGACAATTGCCAGCTGAGCTGCACGATTCCTGCCTGTCATCTGCTTGACAATTGCCAGCTGTGCTGCGTAATTCCTGCCTGCTCAGCTGCTTGATTATTGCCAGCTGAGCAGCATGATTCCTCACACCTGAGTTCCATGATTATTGCCTGCTGACTGTTTGATTCGTGCCTACTCAGCTCTTTGTTTATTGCCTCCAGAGGCACATGATCAGTGTATGATAGCAAACATGATCAGCGCATGATCAGTCACATGATCAGCGCCATTAAGTCACGTGATCACTACATGATAGTCATGTGATCAGTCCATGCTCAGTCACGGTATCAGTGCATGATCAGCCACGTGATCAGTGCATGATCTGTCACATGATTAGTGTATGATCATCCACGTGATCAGTGCATGGGCAGTCATGTGATCAGTGCATGATATAGACGTGATCAGTGCATGATCAGTCTCGTGATCCGTGCATGATAGCCACGTGATCAGTGCATGATCAGTCACCTGATGGGTGTATGATCATTCACGTGACCTGTACATGGTAGCTACATGATCATTGCATGATCAGCCACGTGAGTAGTGCATGATAGCCACGTGATCACTGCATGATCAGTCACGTGATCAGTGCATGATCAGTCATGTGACCAGTACATGGTAGCTGCGTGATCATGGCATGATCAGCCACGTGAGCAGTGCATGATAGCCACGTGATCAGTGCATGATCAGACACGTGATCAGTGCATGATCAGTCACGTGATCAGTGCATGATCAGCCACGTGATCAGTGCATGATCAGTCACGTGATCATGTGTGATCAGCCACGTGATCAGTGCATTATGAGCCACGTGCAGGATCAATTACGTGATCAGTGCATGATCAGTCACGTGACCAGTACATGGTTGCTACGTGATCGTTGCATGATCAGCCACGTGAGCAGTGCATGATAGCCACGTGATCAGTGCATGATCAGTCACGTGATCAGTACATGATCAGTCACGTGAACAGTGCATGATCATTTACGTGATCAGTGCATGATCAGTCACGTGACCAGTATATGGTAGCTACGTGATCATTCCATGACGAGCCACGTGAGCAGTGCATGATAGCCACGTGATGTGTGCATGAGTTACGTGAGCAGAGTATGATCAGCCACGTGATCAGTGCATGAGTGCCACGTGATCAGTGCATGATATGTCACGTGACAGGTGTGTGATCAGCCACGTGAACAGTGCAAGATGAGCCACGTGATCAGTGCATGATCAGTTACGTGAGCAGTGTATGATCAGCCACGTGATCAGTGCATGGTCAGACACGTGAACAGTGTATGATCAGCCACGTGATCAGTGCATGATATCCAAGTGATCAGTGCATGATCATCACGTGATCAGTGTATGATCAGCCACGTGAACAGTGCATGCTCAGTCACGTGATCTGGGCCTGCTGAGCTGCGTGATTACTGTCTGCTCATCTGCTTGACAATTGCCAGCTGAGCTGCACGATTCCTGCCTGTCATCTGCTTGACAATTGCCAGCTGTGCTGCGTAATTCCTGCCTGCTCAGCTGCTTGATTATTGCCAGCTGAGCAGCATGATTCCTCACACCTGAGTTCCATGATTATTGCCTGCTGACTGTTTGATTCGTGCCTACTCAGCTCTTTGTTTATTGCCTCCAGAGGCACATGATCAGTGTATGATAGCAAACATGATCAGCGCATGATCAGTCACATGATCAGCGCCATTAAGTCACGTGATCACTACATGATAGTCATGTGATCAGTCCATGCTCAGTCACGGTATCAGTGCATGATCAGCCACGTGATCAGTGCATGATCTGTCACATGATTAGTGTATGATCATCCACGTGATCAGTGCATGGGCAGTCATGTGATCAGTGCATGATATAGACGTGATCAGTGCATGATCAGTCTCGTGATCAGTGCATGATAGCCACGTGATCAGTGCATGATCAGTCACCTGATGGGTGTATGATCATTCACGTGACCTGTACATGGTAGCTACATGATCATTGCATGATCAGCCACGTGAGTAGTGCATGATAGCCACGTGATCACTGCATGATCAGTCACGTGATCAGTGCATGATCAGTCATGTGACCAGTACATGGTAGCTGCGTGATCATGGCATGATCAGCCACGTGAGCAGTGCATGATAGCCACGTGATCAGTGCATGATCAGTCACGTGATCAGTGCATGATCAGTCACGTGATCAGTGCATGATCAGCCACGTGATCAGTGCATGATCAGTCACGTGATCAGTGCATGATCAGCCACGTGATCAGTGCATGATCAGTCACGTGATCAGTGCATGATCAGCCACGTGATCAGTGCATGATAGCCACGTGATCAGTGCATGATCAGCCACGTGATCAGTGCATGATCAGCCACGTGATCAGTGCATGATCAATTACGTGATCAGTGCATGATCAGTCACGTGACCAGTACATGGTAGCTACGTGATCAGTGCATGATCAGCCACGTGATCAGTGCATGATAGCCACGTGATCAGTGCATGATCAGCCACGTGATCAGTGCATGATCAGTCACGTGATCGTGTGTGATCAGTCACGTGATCAGTGCATGATATCCACGTGATCAGTGCATGACAGCCACGTGATCAGTGCATGATAGCCACGTGATCAGTGCATGATCAGTCACGTGATCATGTGTGATCAGCCACGTGATCAGTGCATGATCAGCCACGTGATCAGTGCATGATCAGCCACGTGATCAGTGCATGATCAGTCACGTGATCAGTGCATGATAGCTACGTGATCAGTGCATGATCAGCCACGTGATCAGTGCATGATCAGACACGTGATCAGTGCATGATCAGCCACGTGATCAGTGCATGATATCCACGTGATCAGTGCATGATCATCACGTGATCAGTGTATGATCAGCCACGTGAACAGTGCATGCTCAGTCACGTGATCTGGCCTGCTGAGCTGCGTGATTACTGTCTGCTCATCTGCTTGACAATTGCCAGCTGTGCTGCGTAATTCCTGCCTGCTCAGCTGCTTGATTATTGCCAGCTGAGCAGCATGATTCCTCACACCTGTGTTCCATGATTATTGCCTGCTGACTGTTTGATTCGTGCCTACTCAGCTCTTTGTTTATTGCCTCCAGAGGCACATGATCAGTGTATGATAGCAAACATGATCAGTGCATGATCAGTCACATGATCAGTGCCATTAAGTCACGTGATCACTACATGATAGTCATGTGATCAGTCCATGCTCAGTCACGTATCAGTGCATGATCAGCCACGTGATCAGTGCATGATCTGTCACATGATCAGTGTATGATCATCCACGTGATCAGTGCATGGGCAGTCATGTGATCAGTGCATGATATAGACGTGATCAGTGCATGATCAGTCACGTGATCAGTGCATGATAGCCACGTGATCAGTGCATGATCAGCCACGTGATCAGTGCATGAGAGCCACGTGATCAGTGCATGATCAGTCACGTGATCATGTGTGATCAGCCACGTGATCAGTGCATGATGAGCCACGTGATCAGAGCATGATCAATTACGTGCTCAGTGCATGATCAGTCACGTGACCAGTACATGGTTGCTACGTGATCGTTGCATGATCAGCCACGTGAGCAGTGCATGATAGCCACGTGATCAGTGCATGATCAGTCACGTGATCAGTACATGATCAGTCACGTGAACAGTGCATGATCATTTACGTGATCAGTGCATGATCAGTCACGTGACCAGTATATGGTTGCTACGTGATCATTCCATGACGAGCCACGTGAGCAGTGCATGATAGCCACGTGATGTGTGCATGAGTCACGTGAGCAGAGTATGATCAGCCACGTGATCAGTGCATGAGTGCCACGTGATCAGTGCATGATATGTCACGTGACAGGTGTGTGATCAGCCACGTGAACAGTGCATGTTCAGCCACGTGATCAGTGCATGATAGCCACGTGATCAGTGCATGATCAGTTACGTGATCAGTGTATGATCAGCCACGTGATCAGTGCATGATCAGACACGTGATCAGTGTATGATCAGCCACGTGAACAGTGCATGCTCAGTCACGTGATCTGGGCCTGCTGAGCTGCGTGATTACTGTCTGCTCATCTGCTTGACAATTGCCAGCTGAGCTGCACGATTCCTGCCTGTCATCTGCTTGACAATTGCCAGCTGTGCTGCGTAATTCCTGCCTGCTCAGCTGCTTGATTATTGCCAGCTGAGCAGCATGATTCCTCACACCTGAGTTCCATGATTATTGCCTGCTGACTGTTTGATTCGTGCCTACTCAGCTCTTTGTTTATTGCCTCCAGAGGCACATGATCAGTGTATGATAGCAAACATGATCAGCGCATGATCAGTCACATGATCAGCGCCATTAAGTCACGTGATCACTACATGATAGTCATGTGATCAGTCCATGCTCAGTCACGGTATCAGTGCATGATCAGCCACGTGATCAGTGCATGATCTGTCACAAGATTAGTGTATGATCATCCACGTGATCAGTGCATGGGCAGTCATGTGATCAGTGCATGATATAGACGTGATCAGTGCATGATCAGTCTTGTGATCCGTGCATGATAGCCACGTGATCAGTGCATGATCAGTCACCTGATGGGTGTATGATCATTCACGTGACCTGTACATGGTAGCTACATGATCATTGCATGATCAGCCACGTGAGTAGTGCATGATAGCCACGTGATCACTGCATGATCAGTCACGTGATCAGTGCATGATCAGTCATGTGACCAGTACATGGTAGCTGCGTGATCATGGCATGATCAGCCACGTGAGCAGTGCATGATAGCCACGTGATCAGTGCATGATCAGACACGTGATCAGTGCATGATCAGTCACGTGATCAGTGCATGATCAGCCACGTGATCAGTGCATGATCAGGCACGTGATCAGTGTATGTCAGCCACGTGATCAGTGCATGATAGCCACGTGATCAGTGCATGATCAGTCACGTGATCAGTGCATGATCAGTTACGTGATCAGTGCATGATCAGCCACGTGATCAGTGCATGATCAGCCACGTGATCAGTGCATGATCAATTACGTGATCAGTGCATGATCAGTCACGTGACCAGTACATGGTAGCTACGTGATCATTGCATGATCAGCCACGTGATCAGTGCATGATAGCCACGTGATCAGTGCATGATAGCCACGTGATCAGTGCATGATCAGTCATGTGATCGTGTGTGATCAGCCACGTGATCAGTGCATGATATCCACGTGATCAGTGCATGACAGCCACGTGATCAGTGCATGATAGCCACGTGATCAGTGCATGATCAGTCACGTGACACATGTGTGATCAGCCACGTGATCAGTGCATGATCAGCCACGTGATCAGTGCATGATCAGTTACGTGATCAGTGCATGATCAGTCACGTGATCAGTGCATGGTCAGCCACGTGATCAGTGCATGATCAGCCACGTGATCAGTGCATGATCAGTCACGTGATCAGTGCATGATCAGCCACGTGAACAGTGCATGCTCAGTCACGTGATCTGGGCCTGCTGAGCTGCGTGATTACTGTCTGCTCATCTGCTTGACAATTGCCAGCTGAGCTGCACGATTCCTGCCTGTCATCTGCTTGACAATTGCCAGCTGTGCTGCGTAATTCCTGCCTGCTCAGCTGCTTGATTATTGCCAACTGAGCAGCATGATTCCTCACACCTGAGTTCCATGATTATTGCCTGCTGACTGTTTGATTCGTGCCTACTCAGCTCTTTGTTTATTGCCTCCAGAGGCACATGATCAGTGTATGATAGCAAACATGATCAGTGCATGATCAGTCACATGATCAGCGCCATTAAGTCACGTGATCACTACATGATAGTCATGTGATCAGTCCATGCTGAGTCACGGTATCAGTGCATGATCAGCCACGTGATCAGTGCATGATCTGTCACATGATTAGTGTATGATCATCCTCGTGATCAGTGCATGGGCAGTCATGTGATCAGTGCATGATATAGACGTGATCAGTGCATGATCAGTCTCGTGATCAGTGCATGATAGCCACGTGATCAGTGCATGATCAGTCACCTGATGGGTGTATGATCATTCACGTGACCTGTACATGGTAGCTACATGATCATTGCATGATCAGCCACGTGAGTAGTGCATGATAGCCACGTGATCACTGCATGATCAGTCACGTGATCAGTGCATGATCAGTCATGTGACCAGTACATGGTAGCTGGGTGATCATGGCATGATCAGCCACGTGAGCAGTGCATGATAGCCACGTGATCAGTGCATGATCAGTCACGTGATCAGTGCATGATCAGTCACGTGATCAGTGCATGATCAGCCACGTGATCAGTGCATGATCAGTCACGTGATCAGTGCATGATCAGCCACGTGATCAGTGCATGATAGCCACGTGATCAGTGCATGATCAGTCACGTGATCAGTGCATGATCAGTCACGTGATCAGTGCATGATCAGTCACGTGATCAGTGCATGATCAGCCACGTGATCAGTGCATGATCAGCCACGTGATCAGTGCATGATCAGTTACGTGATCAGTGCATGATCAGTCACGTGACCAGTGCATGGTAGCTACGTGATCATTGCATGATCAGCCACGTGATCAGTGCATGATAGCCACGTGATCAGTGCATGATAGCCACGTGATCAGTGCATGATCAGTCATGTGATCGTGTGTGATCAGCCACGTGATCAGTGCATGATATCCACGTGATCAGTGCATGACAGCCACGTGATCAGTGCATGATAGCCACGTGATCAGTGCATGATCAGTCACGTGATCATGTGTGATCAGCCACGTGATCAGTGCATGATCAGCCACGTGATCAGTGCATGATCAATTACGTGATCAGTGCATGATCAGTCACGTGATCAGTGCATGGTTGCTACGTGATCAGTGCATGATCAGCCACGTGATCAGTGCATGATAGCCACGTGATCAGTGCATGATCAGTCACGTGATCAGTGCATGATCAGTCACGTGATCAGTGCATGATCAGCCACGTGATCAGTGCATGATCAGTCACGTGACCAGTATATGGTTGCTACGTGATCATTGCATGACAGCCACGTGATCAGTGCATGATAGCCACGTGATCAGTGCATGAGTTACGTGAGCAGTGCATGATCAGCCACGTGATCAGTGCATGATCAGTCACGTGATCAGTGCATGATCAGTCACGTGATCAGTGCATGATAGCCACGTGATCAGTGCATGATCAGCCACGTGATCAGTGCATGATAGCCACGTGATCAGTGCATGATCAGTCACGTGATCAGTGCATGATCAGTCACGTGATCAGTGCATGATAGCCACGTGATCAGTGCATGATCAGCCACGTGATCAGTGCATGATAGCCACGTGATCAGTGCATGATCAGTCACGTGATCAGTGCATGATCAGTCACGTGATCAGTGCATGATCAGCCACGTGATCAGTGCATGATCAGCCACGTGATCAGTGCATGATCAGTCACGTGATCAGTGCATGATCAGTCACGTGATCAGTGCATGATCAGTCACGTGACCAGTATATGGTTGCTACGTGATCATTCCATGACAGCCACGTGAGCAGTGCATGATAGCCACGTGATGTGTGCATGAGTTACGTGAGCAGAGTATGATCAGCCACGTGATCAGTGCATGAGTGCCACGTGATCAGTGCATGATATGTCACGTGACAGGTGTGTGATCAGCCACGTGAACAGTGCATGTTCAGCCACGTGATCAGTGCATGATAGCCACGTGATCAGTGCATGATCAGTTACGTGAGCAGTGTATGATCAGCCACGTGATCAGTGCAAGGTCAGACACGTGAACAGTGTATGATCAGCCACGTGATCAGTGCATGATATCCAAGTGATCAGTGCATGATCATCACGTGATCAGTGTATGATCAGCCACGTGAACAGTGCATGCTCAGTCACGTGATCTGGGCCTGCTGAGCTGCGTGATTACTGTCTGCTCATCTGCTTGACAATTGCCAGCTGAGCTGCACGATTCCTGCCTGTCATCTGCTTGACAATTGCCAGCTGTGCTGCGTAATTCCTGCCTGCTCAGCTGCTTGATTATTGCCAGCTGAGCAGCATGATTCCTCACACCTGAGTTCCATGATTATTGCCTGCTGACTGTTTGATTCGTGCCTACTCAGCTCTTTGTTTATTGCCTCCAGAGGCACATGATCAGTGTATGATAGCAAACATGATCAGCGCATGATCAGTCACATGATCAGCGCCATTAAGTCACGTGATCACTACATGATAGTCATGTGATCAGTCCATGCTCAGTCACGGTATCAGTGCATGATCAGCCACGTGATCAGTGCATGATCTGTCACAAGATTAGTGTATGATCATCCACGTGATCAGTGCATGGGCAGTCATGTGATCAGTGCATGATATAGACGTGAACAGTGCATGACCAGTCTCGTGATCCGTGCATGATAGCCACGTGATCAGTGCATGATCAGTCACCTGATGGGTGTATGATCATTCACGTGACCTGTACATGGTAGCTACATGATCATTGCATGATCAGCCACGTGAGTAGTTCATGATAGCCACGTGATCAGTGCATGATCAGTCACGTGATCAGTGCATGATCAGTCATGTGACCAGTACATGGTAGCTGCGTGATCATGGCATGATCAGCCACGTGAGCAGTGCATGATAGCCACGTGATCAGTGCATGATCAGACACGTGATCAGTGCATGATCAGTCACGTGATCAGTGCATGATCAGCCACGTGATCAGTGCATGATCAGGCACGTGATCAGTGTATGTCAGCCAAGTGATCAGTGCATGATAGCCACGTGATCAGTGCATGATCAGTCACGTGATCAGTGCATGATCAGTTATGTGATCAGTGTATGATCAGCCACGTGATCAGTGCATGATCAGCCACATGATCAGTGCATGATCAATTACGTGATCAGTGCATGATCAGTCACGTGACCAGTACATGGTAGCTACGTGATCATTGCATGATCAGCCACGTGATCAGTGCATGATAGCCACGTGATCAGTGCATGATAGCCACGTGATCAGTGCATGATCAGTCATGTGATACGTGTGTGATCAGCCACGTGATCAGTGCATGATATCCACGTGATCAGTGCATGACAGCCACGTGATCAGTGCATGAGAGCCACGGGATCAGTGCATGATCAGTCACGTGATACATGTGTGATCAGCCACGTGATCAGTGCATGATGAGCCACGTGATCAGTGCAGGATCAATTACGTGATCAGTGCATGATCAGTCACGTGACCAGTACATGGTTGCTACGTGATCGTTGCATGATCAGCCACGTGAGCAGAGCATGATAGCCACGTGATCAGTGCATGATCAGTCACGTGATCAGTACATGATCAGTCACGTGAACAGTGCATGATCATTTACGTGATCTTTGCATGATCAGTCACGTGACCAGTATATGGTTGCTACGTGATCATTCCATGACGAGCCACGTGAGCAGTGCATGATAGCCAAGTGATGTGTGCATGAGTTACGTGAGCAGAGTATGATCAGCCACGTGATCAGTGCATGAGTGCCACGTGATCAGTGCAGGATATGTCACGTGACAGGTGTGTGATCAGCCACGTGAACAGTGCATGTTCAGCCACGTGATCAGTGCATGATAGCCACGTGATCAGTGCATGATCAGTTACGTGAGCAGTGTATGATCAGCCACGTGATCAGTGCATGGTCAGACACGTGAACAGAGTATGATCAGCCACGTGATCAGTGCATGATATCCAAGTGATCAGTACATGATCATCACGTGATCAGTATATGATCAGCCACGTGAACAGTGCATGCTCAGTCACGTGATCTGGGCCTGCTGAGCTGCGTGATTACTGTCTGCTCATCTGCTTGACAATTGCCAGCTGAGCTGCACGATTCCTGCCTGTCATCTGCTTGACAATTGCCAGCTGTGCTGCGTAATTCCTGCCTGCTCAGCTGCTTGATTATTGCCAGCTGAGCAGCATGATTCCTCACACCTGAGTTCCATGATTATTGCCTGCTGACTGTTTGATTCGTGCCTACTCAGCTCTTTGTTTATTGCCTCCAGAGGCACATGATCAGTGTATGATAGCAAACATGATCAGCGCATGATCAGTCACATGATCAGCGCCATTAAGTCACGTGATCACTACATGATAGTCATGTGATCAGTCCATGCTCAGTCACGGTATCAGTGCATGATCAGCCACGTGATCAGTGCATGATCTGTCACATGATTAGTGTATGATCATCCACGTGATCAGTGCATGGGCAGTCATGTGATCAGTGCATGATATAGACGTGATCAGTGCATGATCAGTCTCGTGATCAGTGCATGATAGCCACGTGATCAGTGCATGATCAGTCACCTGATGGGTGTATGATCATTCACGTGACCTGTACATGGTAGCTACATGATCATTGCATGATCAGCCACGTGAGTAGTGCATGATAGCCACGTGATCACTGCATGATCAGTCACGTGATCAGTGCATGATCAGTCATGTGACCAGTACATGGTAGCTGCGTGATCATGGCATGATCAGCCACGTGAGCAGTGCATGATAGCCACGTGATCAGTGCATGATCAGACACGTGATCAGTGCATGATCAGTCACGTGATCAGTGCATGATCAGCCACGTGATCAGTGCATGATCAGTCACGTGATCAGTGCATGATCAGCCACGTGATCAGTGCATGATCAGTCACGTGATCAGTGCATGATCAGCCACGTGATCAGTGCATGATCAGCCACGTGATCAGTGCATGATCAGTCACGTGATCAGTGCATGATCAGTCACGTGACCAGTACATGGTAGCTACGTGATCAGTGCATGATCAGCCACGTGATCAGTGCATGATAGCCACGTGATCAGTGCATGATCAGTCACGTGATCAGTGCATGATCAGTTACGTGATCAGTGCATGATCAGCCACGTGATCAGTGCATGATCAGCCACGTGATCAGTGCATGATCAGTTACGTGATCAGTGCATGATCAGTCACGTGACCAGTGCATGGTAGCCACGTGATCAGTGCATGATCAGCCACGTGATCAGTGCATGATAGCCACGTGATCAGTGCATGATCAGCCACGTGATCAGTGCATGATCAGTCACGTGATACAGTGTGATCAGCCACGTGATCAGTGCATGATAGCCACGTGATCAGTGCATGACAGCCACGTGATCAGTGCATGACAGCCACGTGATCAGTGCATGATCAGTCACGTGATCATGTGTGATCAGCCACGTGATCAGTGCATGATCAGCCACGTGATCAGTGCATGATCAATTACGTGATCAGTGCATGATCAGTCACGTGACCAGTATATGGTTGCTACGTGATCATTGCATGACAGCCACGTGAGCAGTGCATGATAGCCACGTGATGTGTGCATGAGTTACGTGAGCAGATTATGATCAGCCACGTGATCAGTGCATGATGCCACGTGATCAGTGCATGATATGTCACGTGACAGTGTGTGATCAGCCACGTGATCAGTGCATGATCAGCCACGTGATCAGTGCATGATAGCCACGTGATCAGTGCATGATCAGTCACGTGATCAGTGCATGATCAGTCACGTGATCAGTGCATGATCAGACACGTGATCAGTGCATGATCAGTCACGTGATCAGTGCATGATCAGCCACGTGATCAGTGCATGATCAGGCACGTGATCAGTGCATGTCCAGCCACGTGATCAGTGCATGATAGCCACGTGATCAGTGCATGATCAGTCACGTGATCAGTGCATGATCAGTTATGTGATCAGTGTATGATCAGCCACGTGATCAGTGCATGATCAGCCACGTGATCAGTGCATGATCAATTACGTGATCAGTGCATGATCAGTCACGTGACCAGTACATGGTAGCTACGTGATCATTGCATGATCAGCCACGTGATCAGTGCATGATAGCCACGTGATCAGTGCATGATAGCCACGTGATCAGTGCATGATCAGTCATGTGATACGTGTGTGATCAGCCACGTGATCAGGGCATGATATCCACGTGATCAGTGCATGACAGTCACGTGATCAGTGCATGAGAGCCACGTGATCAGTGCATGATCAGTCACGTGATACATGTGTGATCAGCCACGTGATCAGTGCATGATGAGCCACGTGATCAGTGCAGGATCAATTACGTGATCAGTGCATGATCAGTCACGTGACCAGTACATGGTTGCTACGTGATCCTTGCATGATCAGCCACGTGAGCAGAGCATGATAGCCACGTGATCAGTGCATGATCAGTCACGTGATCAGTACATGATCAGTCACGTGAACAGTGCATGATCATTTACGTGATCTGTGCATGATCAGTCACGTGACCAGTATATGGTTGCTACGTGATCATTCCATGACGAGCCACGTGAGCAGTGCATGATAGCCACGTGATGTGTGCATGAGTTACGTGAGCAGAGTATGATCAGCCACGTGATCAGTGCATGAGTGCCACGTGATCAGTGCATGATATGTCACGTGACAGGTGTGTGATCAGCCACGTGAACAGTGCATGTTCAGCCACGTGATCAGTGCATGATAGCCACGTGATCAGTGCATGATCAGTTACGTGAGCAGTGCATGATCAGCCACGTGATCAGTGCATGGTCAGACACGTGAACAGTGTATGATCAGCCACGTGATCAGTGCATGATATCCAAGTGATCAGTGCATGATCATCACGTGATCAGTGTATGATCAGCCACGTGAACAGGGCATGCTCAGTCACGTGATCTGGGCCTGCTGAGCTGCGTGATTACTGTCTGCTCATCTGCTTGAAAATTGCCAGCTGAGCTGCACGATTCCTGCCTGTCATCTGCTTGACAATTGCCAGCTGTGCTGCGTAATTCCTGCCTGCTCAGCTGCTTGATTATTGCCAGCTGAGCAGCATGATTCCTCACACCTGAGTTCCATGATTATTGCCTGCTGACTGTTTGATTCGTGCCTACTCAGCTCTTTGTTTATTGCCTCCAGAGGCACATGATCAGTGTATGATAGCAAACATGATCAGCGCATGATCAGTCACATGATCAGCGCCATTAAGTCACGTGATCACTACATGATAGTCATGTGATCAGTCCATGCTCAGTCACGGTATCAGTGCATGATCAGCCACGTGATCAGTACATGATCTGTCACAAGATTAGTGTATGATCATCCACGTGATCAGTGCATGGGCAGTCATGTGATCAGTGCATGATATAGACGTGATCAGTGCATGATCAGTCTCGTGATCAGTGCATGATAGCCACGTGATCAGTGCATGATCAGTCACCTGATGGGTGTATGATCATTCACGTGACCTGTACATGGTAGCTACATGATCATTGCATGATCAGCCACGTGAGTAGTGCATGATAGCCACGTGATCACTGCATGATCAGTCACGTGATCAGTGCATGATCAGTCATGTGACCAGTACATGGTAGCTGCGTGATCATGGCATGATCAGCCACGTGAGCAGTGCATGATAGCCACGTGATCAGTGCATGATCAGGCACGTGATCAGTGCATGATCAGCCACGTGATCAGTGCATGATAGCCACGTGATCAGTGCATGATCAGTCACGTGATCAGTGCATGATCAGTTACGTGATCAGTGCATGATCAGCCACGTGATCAGTGCATGATCAGCCACGTGATCAGTGCATGATCAATTACGTGATCAGTGCATGATCAGTCACGTGATCAGTGCATGGTAGCTACGTGATCAGTGCATGATCAGCCACGTGATCAGTGCATGATAGCCACGTGATCAGTGCATGATAGCCACGTGATCAGTGCATGATAGCCACGTGATCAGTGCATGATCAGTCATGTGATACATGTGTGATCAGCCACGTGATCAGTGCATGATATCCACGTGATCAATGCATGACAGCCACGTGATCAGTGCATGAGAGCCACGTGATCAGTGCATGATCAGTCACGTGATCATGTGTGATCAGCCACGTGATCAGTGCATGATGAGCCACGTGATCAGTGCATGATCAATTACGTGATCAGTGCATGATCAGTCACGTGACCAGTACATGGTTGCTACGTGATCAGTGCATGATCAGCCACGTGAGCAGTGCATGATAGCCACGTGATCAGTGCATGATCAGTCACGTGATCAGTGCATGATCAGTCACGTGAACAGTGCATGATCATTCACGTGATCTTTGCATGATCAGTCTCGTTACCAGTATATGGTTGCTACGTGATCATTCCATGACAGCCACGTGAGCAGTGCATGATAGCCACGTGATGTGTGCATGAGTTACGTGAGCAGAGTATGATCAGCCACGTGATCAGTGCATGAGTGCCACGTGATCAGTGCATGATATGTCACGTGACAGTGTGTGATCAGCCACGTGATCAGTGCATGATCAGCCACGTGATCAGTGCATGATAGCCACGTGATCAGTGCATGATCAGTCACGTGATCAGTGCATGATCAGCCACGTGATCAGTGCATGATCAGTCACGTGATCAGTGTATGATCATCCACGTGATCAGTGCATGATCAGTCATGTGATCAGTGCATGATATAGACGTGATCAGTGCATGATCAGTCACGTGATCAGTGCATGATAGCCACGTGATCAGTGCATGATCAGTCACCTGATCAGTGTATGATCATTCACGTGACCTGTACATGGTAGCTACATGATCATTGCATGATCAGCCACGTGAGTAGTGCATGATAGCCACGTGATCAGTGCATGATCAGTCACGTGATCAGTGCATGATCAGTCATGTGACCAGTACATGGTAGCTGCGTGATCATGCATGATCAGCCACGTGATCAGTGCATGATAGCCACGTGATCAGTGCATGATCAGTCACGTGATCAGTGCATGATCAGTCACGTGATCAGTGCATGATCAGCCACGTGATCAGTGCATGATCAGCACGTGATCAGTGCATGTCCAGCCACGTGATCAGTGCATGATAGCCACGTGATCAGTGCATGATCAGTCACGTGATCAGTGCATGATCAGTTACGTGATCAGTGCATGATCAGCCACGTGATCAGTGCATGATCAGCCACGTGATCAGTGCATGATCAGTTACGTGATCAGTGCATGATCAGTCACGTGATCAGTACATGATAGCTACGTGATCAGTGCATGATCAGCCACGTGATCAGTGCATGATAGCCACGTGATCAGTGCATGATAGCCACGTGATCAGTGCATGATCAGTCACGTGATACGTGTGTGATCAGCCACGTGATCAGTGCATGATAGCCACGTGATCAGTGCATGACAGCCACGTGATCAGTGCATGATAGCCACGTGATCAGTGCATGATCAGTCACGTGACACATGTGTGATCAGCCACGTGATCAGTGCATGATCAGCCACGTGATCAGTGCATGATCAGTTACGTGATCAGTGCATGATCAGCCACGTGA
This sequence comes from Bos javanicus, assembly GCF_032452875.1. Lineage (NCBI taxonomy): Eukaryota > Metazoa > Chordata > Mammalia > Artiodactyla > Bovidae > Bos > Bos javanicus. The sequence continues at coordinate 70,652 of NW_026894551.1, forward strand.
TCAGTGCATGGTCAGCACGTGATCAGTGCATGATCAGCCACGTGATCAGTGCATGATAGCCACGTGATCAGTGCATGATCAGTCACGTGATCAGTGCATGATCAGCCACGTGAACAGTGCATGCTCAGTCACGTTATCTGGGCCTGCTGAGCTGCGTGATTACTGTCTGCTCATCTGCTTGACAATTGCCAGCTGAGCTGCACGATTCCTGCCTGTCATCTGCTTGACAATTGCCAGCTGTGCTGCGTAATTCCTGCCTGCTCAGCTGCTTGATTATTGCCAGCTGAGCAGCATGATTCCTCACACCTGAGTTCCATGATTATTGCCTGCTGACTGTTTGATTCGTGCCTACTCAGCTCTTTGTTTATTGCCTCCAGAGGCACATGATCAGTGTATGATAGCAAACATGATCAGCGCATGATCAGTCACATGATCAGCGCCATTAAGTCACGTGATCACTACATGATAGTCATGTGATCAGTCCATGCTCAGTCACGGTATCAGTGCATGATCAGCCACGTGATCAGTGCATGATCTGTCACAAGATTAGTGTATGATCATCCACGTGATCAGTGCATGGGCAGTCATGTGATCAGTGCATGATATAGACGTGATCAGTGCATGATCAGTCTCGTGATCAGTGCATGATAGCCACGTGATCAGTGCATGATCAGTCACCTGATGGGTGTATGATCATTCACGTGACCTGTACATGGTAGCTACATGATCATTGCATGATCAGCCACGTGAGTAGTGCATGATAGCCACGTGATCACTGCATGATCAGTCACGTGATCAGTGCATGCTCAGTCATGTGACCAGTACATGGTAGCTGGGTGATCATGGCATGATCAGCCACGTGAGCAGTGCATGATAGCCACGTGATCAGTGCATGATCAGTCACGTGATCAGTGCATGATCAGTCACGTGATCAGTGCATGATCAGCCACGTGATCAGTGCATGATCAGTCACGTGATCAGTGCATGATCAGCCACGTGATCAGTGCATGATCAGGCACGTGATCAGTGCATGTCCAGCCACGTGATCAGTGCATGATCAGCCACGTGATCAGTGCATGATCAGCCACGTGATCAGTGCATGATCAGCCACATGATCAGTGCATGATCAATTACGTGATCAGTGCATGATCAGTCACGTGACCAGTACATGGTAGCTACGTGATCATTGCATGATCAGCCACGTGATCAGTGCATGATAGCCACGTGATCAGTGCATGATAGCCACGTCATCAGTGCATGATAAGTCATGTGATACGTGTGTGATCAGCCACGTGATCAGTGCATGATATCCACGTGATCAGTGCATGACAGCCACGTGATCAGTGCATGAGAGCCACGTGATCAGTGCATGATCAGTCACGTGATACATGTGTGATCAGCCACGTGATCAGTGCATGATGAGCCACGTGATCAGTGCAGGATCAATTACGTGATCAGTGCATGATCAGTCACGTGACCAGTACATGGTTGCTACGTGATCGTTGCATGATCAGCCACGTGAGCAGAGCATGATAGCCACGTGATCAGTGCATGATCAGTCACGTGATCAGTACATGATCAGTCACGTGAACAGTGCATGATCATTTACGTGATCTTTGCATGATCAGTCACGTTACCAGTATATGGTTGCTACGTGATCATTCCATGACGAGCCACGTGAGCAGTGCATGATAGCCACGTGATGTGTGCATGAGTTACGTGAGCAGAGTATGATCAGCCACGTGATCAGTGCATGAGTGCCACGTGATCAGTGCATGATATGTCACGTGACAGGTGTGTGATCAGCCACGTGAACAGTGCATGTTCAGCCACGTGATCAGTGCATGATAGCCACGTGATCAGTGCATGATCAGTTACGTGAGCAGTGTATGATCAGCCACGTGATCAGTGCATGGTCAGACACGTGAACAGTGTATGATCAGCCACGTGATCAGTGCATGATATCCAAGTGATCAGTGCATGATCATCACGTGATCAGTGTATGATCAGCCACGTGAACAGTGCATGCTCAGTCACGTGATCTGGGCCTGCTGAGCTGCGTGATTACTGTCTGCTCATCTGCTTGACATTTGCCAGCTGAGCTGCACGATTCCTGCCTGTCATCTGCTTGACAATTGCCAGCTGTGCTGCGTAATTCCTGCCTGCTCAGCTGCTTGATTATTGCCAGCTGAGCAGCATGATTCCTCACACCTGAGTTCCATGATTATTGCCTGCTGACTGTTTGATTCGTGCCTACTCAGCTCTTTGTTTATTGCCTCCAGCGGCACATGATCAGTGTATGATAGCAAACATGATCAGCGCATGATCAGTCACATGATCAGCGCCATTAAGTCACGTGATCACTACATGATAGTCATGTGATCAGTCCATGCTCAGTCACGGTATCAGTGCATGATCAGCCACGTGATCAGTGCATGATCTGTCACAAGATTAGTGTATGATCATCCACGTGATCAGTGCATGGGCAGTCATGTGATCAGTGCATGATATAGACGTGAACAGTGCATGATCAGTCACGTGATCAGTGCATGATAGCCACGTGATCAGTGCATGATCAGTCACCTGATGGGTGTATGATCATTCACGTGACCTGTACATGGTAGCTACATGATCATTGCATGATCAGCCACGTGAGTAGTGCATGATAGCCACGTGATCACTGCATGATCAGTCACGTGATCAGTGCATGATCAGTCATGTGACCAGTACATGGTAGCTGCGTGATCATGGCATGATCAGCCACGTGATCAGTGCATGATAGCCACGTGATCAGTGCATGATCAGACACGTGATCAGTGCATGATCAGTCACGTGATCAGTGCATGATCAGCCACGTGATCAGTGCATGATCAGCCACGTGATCAGTGCATGATAGCCACGTGATCAGTGCATGATCATCACGTGATCAGTGCATGATCAGCCACGTGATCAGTGCATGATCAGTCACGTGATCAGGGCCTGCTGAGCTGCGTGATTACTGTCTGCTCATCTGCTTGACAATTGCCAGCTGAGCTGCACGATTCCTGCATGCTCAGCTGCTTGATTATTGCCAGCTGAGCAGCATGATTCCTCACACCTGTGTTCCATGATTATTGCCTGCTGACTGTTTGATTCGTGCCTACTCAGCTCTTTGTTTATTGCCTCCAGAGGCACATGATCAGTGTATGATAGCAAACATGATCAGTGCATGATCAGTCACATGATCAGCGCATTAAGTCACGTGATCACTGCATGATAGTCATGTGATCAGTCCATGCTCAGTCACGTGATCAGTGCATGATCAGCCACGTGATCAGTGCATGATCAGTCACAAGATCAGTGCATGATCATCCACGTGATCAGTGCATGGGCAGTCATGTGATCAGTGCATGATATAGACGTGATCAGTGCATGATCAGTCACGTGATCAGTGCATGATAGCCACGTGATCAGTGCATGACAGCCACGTGATCAGTGCATGATAGCCACGTGATCAGTGCATGATCAGTCACGTGATCATGTGTGATCAGCCACGTGATCAGTGCATGATGAGCCACGTGATCAGTGCATGATCAATTACGTGATCAGTGCATGATCAGTCACGTGACCAGTACATGGTTGCTACGTGATCGTTGCATGATCAGCCACGTGAGCAGTGCATGATAGCCACGTGATCAGTGCATGATCAGTCACGTGATCAGTACATGATCAGTCACGTGATCAGTGCATGATCATTTACGTGATCAGTGCATGATCAGTCACGTGACCAGTATATGGTTGCTACGTGATCATTCCATGACGAGCCACGTGAGCAGTGCATGATAGCCACGTGATGTGTGCATGAGTTACGTGAGCAGAGTATGATCAGCCACGTGATCAGTGCATGAGTGCCACGTGATCAGTGCATGATATGTCACGTGACAGGTGTGTGATCAGCCACGTGAACAGTGCATGTTCAGCCACGTGATCAGTGCATGATAGCCACGTGATCAGTGCATGATCAGTGCATGATCAGTTACGTGAGCAGTGTATGATCAGCCACGTGATCAGTGCATGGTCAGACACGTGAACAGTGTATGATCAGCCACGTGATCAGTGCATGATATCCAAGTGATCAGTGCATGATCATCACGTGATCAGTGTATGATCAGCCACGTGAACAGTGCATGCTCAGTCACGTGATCTGGGCCTGCTGAGCTGCGTGATTACTGTCTGCTCATCTGCTTGACAATTGCCAGCTGAGCTGCACGATTCCTGCCTGTCATCTGCTTGACAATTGCCAGCTGTGCTGCGTAATTCCTGCCTGCTCAGCTGCTTGATTATTGCCAGCTGAGCAGCATGATTCCTCACACCTGAGTTCCATGATTATTGCCTGCTGACTGTTTGATTCGTGCCTACTCAGCTCTTTGTTTATTGCCTCCAGAGGCACATGATCAGTGTATGATAGCAAACATGATCAGCGCATGATCAGTCACATGATCAGCGCCATTAAGTCACGTGATCACTACATGATAGTCATGTGATCAGTCCATGCTCAGTCACGGTATCAGTGCATGATCAGCCACGTGATCAGTGCATGATCTGTCACAAGATTAGTGTATGATCATCCACGTGATCAGTGCACGGGCAGTCATGTGATCAGTGCATGATATAGACGTGAACAGTGCATGATCAGTCTCGTGATCAGTGCATGATAGCCACGTGATCAGTGCATGATCAGTCACCTGATGGGTGTATGATCATTCACGTGACCTGTACATGGTAGCTACATGATCATTGCATGATCAGCCACGTGAGTAGTTCATGATAGCCACGTGATCAGTGCATGATCAGTCACGTGATCAGTGCATGATCAGTCATGTGACCAGTACATGGTAGCTGCGTGATCATGGCATGATCAGCCACGTGAGCAGTGCATGATAGCCACGTGATCAGTGCATGATCTGACACGAGATCAGTGCATGATCAGTCACGTGATCAGTGCATGATCAGCCACGTGATCAGTGCATGATCAGGCACGTGATCAGTGTATGTCAGCCAAGTGATCAGTGCATGATAGCCACGTGATCAGTGCATGATCAGTCACGTGATCAGTGCATGATCAGTTATGTGATCAGTGTATGATCAGCCACGTGATCAGTGCATGATCAGCCACGTGATCAGTGCATGATCAATTACGTGATCAGTGCATGATCAGTCACGTGACCAGTACATGGTAGCTACGTGATCATTGCATGATCAGCCACGTGATCAGTGCATGATAGCCACGTGATCAGTGCATGATAGCCACGTGATCAGTGCATGATCAGTCATGTGATACGTGTGTGATCAGCCACGTGATCAGTGCATGATATCCACGTGATCAGTGCATGACAGCCACGTGATCAGTGCATGAGAGCCACGTGATCAGTGCATGATCAGTCACGTGATACATGTGTGATCAGCCACGTGATCAGTGCATGATGAGCCACGTGATCAGTGCAGGATCAATTACGTGATCAGTGCATGATCAGTCACGTGACCAGTACATGGTTGCTACGTGATCGTTGCATGATCAGCCACGTGAGCAGAGCATGATAGCCACGTGATCAGTGCATGATCAGTCACGTGATCAGTACATGATCAGTCACGTGAACAGTGCATGATCATTTACGTGATCTTTGCATGATCAGTCACGTGACCAGTATATGGTTGCTACGTGATCATTCCATGACGAGCCACGTGAGCAGTGCATGATAGCCACGTGATGTGTGCATGAGTTACGTGAGCAGAGTATGATCAGCCACGTGATCAGTGCATGAGTGCCACGTGATCAGTTCATGATATGTCACGTGACAGGTGTGTGATCAGCCACGTGAACAGTGCATGTTCAGCCACGTGATCAGTGCATGATAGCCACGTGATCAGTGCATGATCAGTTACGTGAGCAGTGTATGATCAGCCACGTGATCAGTGCATGGTCAGACACGTGAACAGTGTATGATCAGCCACGTGATCAGTGCATGATATCCAAGTGATCAGTGCATGATCATCACGTGATCAGTGTATGATCAGCCACGTGAACAGTGCATGCTCAGTCACGTGATCTGGGCCTGCTGAGCTGCGTGATTACTGTCTGCTCATCTGCTTGACAATTGCCAGCTGAGCTGCACGATTCCTGCCTGTCATCTGCTTGACAATTGCCAGCTGTGCTGCGTAATTCCTGCCTGCTCAGCTGCTTGATTATTGCCAGCTGAGCAGCATGATTCCTCACACCTGAGTTCCATGATTATTGCCTGCTGACTGTTTGATTCGTGCCTACTCAGCTCTTTGTTTATTGCCACCAGAGGCACATGATCAGTGTATGATAGCAAACATGATCAGCGCATGATCAGTCACATGATCAGCGCCATTAAGTCACGTGATCACTACATGATAGTCATGTGATCAGTCCATGCTCAGTCACGGTATCAGTGCATGATCAGCCACGTGATCAGTGCATGATCTGTCACAAGATTAGTGTATGATCATCCACGTGATCAGTGCATGGGCAGTCATGTGATCAGTGCATGATATAGACGTGAACAGTGCATGATCAGTCTCGTGATCAGTGCATGATAGCCACGTGATCAGTGCATGATCAGTCACCTGATGGGTGTATGATCATTCACGTGACCTGTACATGGTAGCTACATGATCATTGCATAATCAGCCACGTGAGTAGTTCATGATAGCCACGTGATCACTGCATGATCAGTCACGTGATCAGTGCATGATCAGTCATGTGACCAGTACATGGTAGCTGCGTGACCATGGCATGTTCAGCCACGTGAGCAGTGCATGATAGCCACGTGATCAGTGCATGATCAGACACGTGATCAGTGCATGATCAGTCACGTGATCAGTGCATGATCAGGCACGTGATCAGTGCATGTCAGCCAAGTGATCAGTGCATGATAGCCACGTGATCAGTGCATGATCAGTCACGTGATCAGTGCATGATCAGTTATGTGATCAGTGTATGATCAGCCACGTGATCAGTGCATGATCAGCCACATGATCAGTGCATGATCAATTACGTGATCAGTGCATGATCAGTCACGTGACCAGTACATGGTAGCTACGTGATCATTGCCTGATCAGCCACATGATCAGTGCATGATAGCCACGTGATCAGTGCATGATAGCCACGTGATCAGTGCATGATCAGTCATGTGATACATGTGTGATCAGCCACGTGATCAGTGCATGATATCCACGTGATCAGTGCATGACAGCCACGTGATCAGTGCATGATAGCCACGGGACCAGTGCATGATCAGTCACGTGATGCATGTGTGATCAGCCACGTGATCAGTGCATGATGAGCCACGTGATCAGTGCAGGATCAATTACGTGATCAGTGCATGATCAGTCACGTGACCAGTACATGGTTGCTACGTGATCGTTGCATGATCAGCCACGTGAGCAGAGAATGATAGCCACGTGGTCAGTGCATGATCAGTCACGTGATCAGTACATGATCAGTCACGTGAACACTGCATGATCATTTACGTGATCTTTGCATGATCAGTCACGTACCAGTATATGGTTGCTACGTGATCATTCCATGACGAGCCACGTGAGCAGTGCATGATAGCCACGTGATGTGTGCATGAGTTACGTGAGCAGAGTATGATCAGCCACGTGATCAGTGCATGAGTGCCACGTGATCAGTGCATGATATGTCACGTGACAGGTGTGTGATCAGCCACGTGAACAGTGCATGTTCAGCCACGTGATCAGTGCATGATAGCCACGTGATCAGTGCATGATCAGTTACATGAGCAGTGCATGATCAGCCACGTGATCAGTGCATGGTCAGACACGTGAACAGTGTATGATCAGCCACGTGCTCAGTGCATGATATCCAAGTGATCAGTGCATGATCATCACGTGATCAGTGTATGATCAGCCACGTGAACAGTGCATGCTCAGTCACGTGATCTGGGCCTTCTGAGCTGCGTGATTCCTGTCTGCTCATCTGCTTGACAATTGCCAGCTGAGCTGCACGATTCCTGCCTGTCATCTGCTTGACAATTGCCAGCTGTGCTGCATAATTCCTGCCTGTTCAGCTGCTTGATTATTGCCAGCTGAGCAGCATGATTCCTCACACCTGAGTTCCATGATTATTGCCTGCTGACTGTTTGATTCGTGCCTACTCAGCTCTTTGTTTATTGCCTCCAGAGGCACATGATCAGTGTATGATAGCAAACATGATCAGCGCATGATCAGTCACATGATCAGCGCCATTAAGTCACGTGATCACTACATGATAGTCATGTGATCAGTCCATGCTCAGTCACGGTATCATTGCATGATCAGCCACGTGATCAGTACATGATCTGTCACAAGATTAGTGTATGATCATCCACGTGATCAGTGCACGGGTAGTCATGTGATCAGTGCATGATATAGACTTGAACAGTGCATGATCAGTCTCGTGATCCGTGCATGATAGCCACGTGATCAGTGCATGATCAGTCACCTGATGGGTGTATGATCATTCACGTGACCTGTACATGGTAGCTACATGATCATTGCATGATCAGCCACGTGAGTAGTTCATGATAGCCACGTGATCACTGCATGATCAGTCACGTGATCAGTGCATGATCAGTCATGTGACCAGTACATGGTAGCTGCGTGATCATGGCGTGATCAGCCACGTGAGCAGTGCATGATAGCCACGTGATCAGTGCATGATCAGGCACGTTATCAGTGTATGTCCAGCCAAGTGATCAGTGCATGATAGCCACGTGATCAGTGCATGATCAGTCACGTGATCAGTGCATGATCAGTTATGTGATCAGTGTATGATCAGCCACGTGATCAGTGCATGATCAGCCACGTGATCAGTGCATGATCAATTACGTGCTCAGTGCATGATCAGTCACGTGACCAGTACATGGTAGCTACGTGATCAGTGCCTGATCAGCCACGTGATCAGTGCATGATAGCCACGTGATCAGTGCATGAGAGCCACGGGATCAGTGCATGAGAGCCACGGGATCAGTGCATGATCAGTTATGTGATACGTGTGTGATCAGCCACATGATCAGTGCATGATATCCACGTTATCAGTGCATGACAGCCACGTGATCAGTGCATGAGAGCCACGGGATCAGTGCATGATCAGTCACGTGATACATGTGTGATCAGCCACGTGATCAGTGCATGATGAGCCACGTGATCAGTGCAGGATCAATTACGTGATCAGTGCATGATCAGTCACGTGACCAGTACATGGTTGCTACGTGATCATTGCATGATCAGCCACGTGAGCAGAGCATGATAGCCACGTGGTCAGTGCATGATCAGTCACGTGATCAGTACATGATCAGTCACGTGAAAAGTGCATGATCATTTACGTGATCTTTGCATGATCAGTCTTGTTACCAGTATATGGTTGCTACGTGATCATTCCATGACGAGCCACGTGAGCAGTGCATGATAGCCACGTGATGTGTGCATGAGTTACGTGAGCAGAGTATGATCAGCCACGTGATCAGTGCATGAGTGCCACGTGATCAGTGCATGATATGTCACGTGACAGGTGTGTGATCAGCCACGTGAACAGTGCATGTTCAGCCACGTGATCAGTGCATGATAGCCACGTGATCAGTGCATGATCAGTTACGTGAGCAGTGTATGATGAGCCACGTGATCAGTGCATCGTCAGACACGTGAACAGTGTATGATCAGCCACGTGATCAGTGCATGATATCCAAGTGATCAGTGCATGATCATCACGTGATCAGTGTATGATCAGCCACGTGAACAGTGCATGCTCAGTCACGTGATCTGGGCCTGCTGAGCTGCGTGATTACTGTCTGCTCATCTGCTTGACATTTGCCAGCTGAGCTGCACGATTCCTGCCTGTCATCTGCTTGACAATTGCCAGCTGTGCTGTGTAATTCCTGCCTGCTCAGCTGCTTGATTATTGCCAGCTGAGCAGCATGATTCCTCACACCAGAGTTCCATGATTATTGCCTGCTGACTGTTTGATTCGTGCCTACTCAGCTCTTTGTTTATTGCCTCCAGAGGCACATGATCAGTGTATGATAGCAAACATGATCAGCGCATGATCAGTCACATGATCAGCGCCATTAAGTCACGTGATCACTACATGATAGTCATGTGATCAGTCCATGCTCAGTCATGGTATCAGTGCATGATCAGCCACGTGATCAGTGCATGATCTGTCACAAGATTAGTGTATGATCATCCACGTGATCAGTGCACGGGCAGTCATGTAATCAGTGCATGATATAGACGTGAACAGTGCATGATCAGTCTCGTGATCAGTGCATGATAGCCACGTGATCAGTGCATGATCAGTCACCTGATGGGTGTATGATCATACACGTGACCTGTACATGGTAGCTACATGATCATTGCATAATCAGCCACGTGAGTAGTTCATGATAGCCACATGATCACTGCATGATCAGTCACGTGATCAGTGCATGATCAGTCATGTGACCAGTACATGGTAGCTGCGTGACCATGGCATGTTCAGCCACGTGAGCAGTGCATGATAGCCACGTGATCAGTGCATGATCAGACACGAGATCAGTGCATGATCAGTCACGTGATCAGTGCATGACCAGGCACGTGATCAGTGTATGTCCAGCCAAGTGATCAGTGCATGATAGCCACGTGATCAGTGCATGATCAGTCACGTGATCAGTGCATGATCAGTTATGTGATCAGTGTATGATCAGCCACGTGATCAGTGCATGATCAGCCACATGATCAATGCATGATCAATTACGTGATCAGTGCATGATCAGTCACGTGACCAGTACATGGTAGCTACGTGATCATTGCCTGATCAGCCACATGATCAGTGCATGATAGCCACGTGATCAGTGCATGATAGCCACGTGATCAGTGCATGATCAGTCATGTGATACATGTGTGATCAGCCACGTGATCAGTGCATGATATCCACGTGATCAGTGCATGACAGCCACGTGATCAGTGCATGATAGCCACGGGACCAGTGCATGATCAGTCACGTGATGCATGTGTGATCAGCCACGTGATCAGTGCATGATGAGCCACGTGATCAGTGCAGGATCAATTACGTGATCAGTGCATGATCAGTCACGTGACCAGTACATGGTTGCTACGTGATCGTTGCATGATCAGCCACGTGAGCAGAGAATGATAGCCACGTGGTCAGTGCATGATCAGTCACGTGAACACTGCATGATCATTTACGTGATCTTTGCATGATCAGTCACGTTACCAGTATATGGTTGCTACGTGATCATTCCATGACGAGCCACGTGAGCAGTGCATGATAGCCACGTGATGTGTGCATGAGTTACGTGAGCAGAGTATGATCAGCCACGTGATCAGTGCATGAGTGCCACGTGATCAGTGCATGATATGTCACGTGACAGGTGTGTGATCAGCCACGTGAACAGTGCATGTTCAGCCACGTGATCAGTGCATGATAGCCACGTGATCAGTGCATGATCAGTTACATGAGCAGTGCATGATCAGCCACGTGATCAGTGCATGGTCAGACACGTGAACAGTGTATGATCAGCCACGTGCTCAGTGCATGATATCCAAGTGATCAGTGCATGATCATCACGTGATCAGTGTATGATCAGCCACGTGAACAGTGCATGCTCAGTCACGTTATCTGGGCCTGCTGAGCTGCGTGATTACTGTCTGCTCATCTGCTTGACAATTGCCAGCTGAGCTGCACGATTCCTGCCTGTCATCTGCTTGACAATTGCCAGCTGTGCTGCATAATTCCTGCCTGTTCAGCTGCTTGATTATTGCCAGCTGAGCAGCATGATTCCTCACACCTGAGTTCCATGATTATTGCCTGCTGACTGTTTGATTCGTGCCTACTCAGCTCTTTGTTTATTGCCTCCAGAGGCACATGATCAGTGTATGATAGCAAACATGATCAGCGCATGATCAGTCACATGATCAGCGCCATTAAGTCACGTGATCACTACATGATAGTCATGTGATCAGTCCATGCTCAGTCACGGTATCAGTGCATGATCAGCCACGTGATCAGTACATGATCTGTCACAAGATTAGTGTATGATCATCCACGTGATCAGTGCACGGGTAGTCATGTGATCAGTGCATGATATAGACTTGAACAGTGCATGATCAGTCTCGTGATCCGTGCATGATAGCCACGTGATCAGTGCATGATCAGTCACCTGATGGGTGTATGATCATTCACGTGACCTGTATATGGTAGCTACATGATCATTGCATGATCAGCCACGTGAGTAGTGCATGATAGCCACGTGATCACTGCATGATCAGTCACGTGATCAGTGCATGATCAGTCATGTGACCAGTACATGGTAGCTGCGTGATCATGGCGTGATCAGCCACGTGAGCAGTGCATGATAGCCACGTGATCAGTGCATGACCAGGCACGTTATCAGGGTATGTCCAGCCAAGTGATCAGTGCATGATAGCCACGTGATCAGTGCATGATCAGTCACGTGATCAGTGCATGATCAGTTATGTGATCAGTGTATGATCAGCCAGGTGATCAGTGCATTATCAGCCACATGATCAGTGCATGATCAATTACGTGCTCAGTGCATGATCAGTCACGTGACCAGTACATGGTAGCTACGTGATCATTGCCTGATCAGCCACGTGATCAGTGCATGATAGCCAGGTGATCAGTGCATGAGAGCCACGGGATCAGTGCATGAGAGCCACCGGATCAGTGCATGATCAGTCATGTGATACGTGTGTGATCAGCCACATGATCAGTGCATGATATCCACGTGATCAGTGCATGACAGCCACGTGATCAGTGCATGAGAGCCACGGGATCAGTGCATGATCAGTCACGTGATACATGTGTGATCAGCCACGTGATCAGTGCATGATGAGCCACGTGATCAGTGCAGGATCAATTACGTGATCAGTGCATGATCAGTCACGTGACCAGTACATGGTTGCTACGTGATCATTGCATGATCAGCCACGTGAGCAGAGCATGATAGCCACGTGGTCAGTGCATGATCAGTCACGTGATCAGTACATGATCAGTCACGTGAAAAGTGCATGATCATTTATGTGATCTTTGCATGATCAGTCTTGTTACCAGTATATGGTTGCTACGTGATCATTCCATGACGAGCCACGAGAGCAGTGCATGATAGCCACGTGATGTGTGCATGAGTTACGTGAGCAGAGTATGATCAGCCACGTGATCAGTGCATGAGTGCCACGTGATCAGTGCAGGATATGTCACGTGACAGGTGTGATCAGCCACGTGAACAGTGCATGTTCAGCCACATGATCAGTGCATGATAGCCACGTGATCAGTGCATGATCAGTTACGTGAGCAGTGTATGATCAGCCACGTGATCAGTGCATGGTCAGACACGTGAACAGTGTATGATCATCCACGTGATCAGTGCACGGGCAGTCATGTGATCAGTGCATGATATAGACGTGATCAGTGCATGACCAGTCTCGTGATCCGTGCATGATAGCCACGTGATCAGTGCATGATCAGTCACCTGATGGGTGTATGATCATTCACGTGACCTGTACACGGTAGCTACATGATCATTGCATGATCAGCCACGTGAGTAGTTCATGATAGCCACGTGATCACTGAATGATCAGTCACGTGATCAGTGCATGATCAGTCATGTGACCAGTACATGGTAGCTGCGTGATCATGGCATGATCAGCCACGTGAGCAGTGCATGATAGCCACGTGATCAGTGCATGATCAGACACGAGATCAGTGCATGATCAGTCACGTGATCAGTGCATGATCAGCCACGTGATCAGTGCATGACCAGGCAGGTGATCAGTGTATGTCCAGCCAAGTGATCAGTGCATGATAGCCACGTGATCAGTGCATGATCAGTCACGTGATCAGTGCATGATCAGTTATGTGATCAGTGTATGATCAGCCACGTGATCAGTGCATGATCAGCCACATGATCAGTGCATGATCAGTTACGTGCTCAGTGCATGATCAGTTACGTGACCAGTACATGGGGGCTACGTGATCATTGCCTGATAAGCCACGTGATCAGTGCATGATAGCCACGTGATCAGTGCATGATAGCCACGTGATCAGTGCATGATCAGTCATGTGATACGTGTGTGATCAGCCACATGATCAGTGCATGATATCCACGTGATCAGTGCATGACAGCCACGTGATCAGTGCATGATAGCCACGTGATCAGTGCATGATCAGTCACGTGACACATGTGTGATCAGCCACGTGATCAGTGCATGATGAGCCACGTGATCAGTGCAGGATCAGTTACGTGATCAGTGCATGATCCGTCACGTGACCAGTACATGGTTGCGACGTGATCAGTGCATGATCAGCCACGTGAGCAGAGTATGATAGCCACGTGGTCAGTGCATGATCAGTCACGTGATCAGTACATGATCAGACACGTGAACAGTGCATGCTCAGTCACGTTATCTGGGCCTGCTGAGCTGCGTGATTACTGTCTGCTCATCTGCTTGACAATTGCCAGCTGAGCTGCACGATTCCTGCCTGTCATCTGCTTGACAATTGCCAGCTGTGCTGCGTAATTCCTGCCTGCTCAGCTGCTTGATTATTGCCAGCTGAGCAGCATGATTCCTCACACCTGTGTTCCATGACTATTGCCTGCTGACTGTTTGATTCGTGCCTACTCAGCTCTGTGTTTATTGCCTCCAGAGGCACATGATCAGTGTATGATAGCAAACATGATCAGCGCATGATCAGTCACATGATCAGCGCCATTAAGTCACGTGATCACTACATGATAGTCATGTGATCAGTCCATGCTCAGTCACGGTATCAGTGCATGATCAGCCACGTGATCAGTGCATGATCTGTCACAAGATTAGTGTATGATCATCCACGTGATCAGTGCACGGGCAGTCATGTGATCAGTGCATGATATAGACGTGAACAGTGCATGATCAGTCTCGTGATCAGTGCATGATAGCCACGTGATCAGTGCATGATCAGTCACCTGATGGGTGTATGATCATTCACGTGACCTGTACATGGTAGCTACATGATCATTGCATGATCAGCCACGTGAGTAGTGCATGATAGCCACGTGATCACTGCATGATCAGTCACGTGATCAGTGCATGATCAGTCATGTGACCAGTACATGGTAGCTGGGTGATCATGGCATGATCAGCCACGTGAGCAGTGCATGATAGCCACGTGATCAGTGCATGATCAGCCACGTGATCAGTGCATGATCAGTCACGTGATCAGTGCATGATCAGCCACGTGATCAGTGCATGATCAGTCACGTGATCAGTGCATGATCAGCCACGTGATCAGTGCATGATCAGGCACGTGATCAGTGCATGTCCAGCCACGTGATCAGTGCATGATCAGCCACGTGATCAGTGCATGATCAGCCACGTGATCAGTGCATGATCAGCCACATGATCAGTGCATGATCAATTACGTGATCAGTGCATGATCAGTCACGTGACCAGTACAAGGTAGCTACGTGATCATTGCCTGATCAGCCACGTGATCAGTGCATGATAGCCACGTGATCAGTGCATGATAGCCACGTGATCAGTGCATGATCAGTCATGTGATACGTGTGTGATCAGCCACGTGATCAGTGCATGATATCCACGTGATCAGTGCATGACAGCCACGTGATCAGTGCATGAGAGCCACGGATCAGTGCATGATCAGTCACGTGATACATGTGTGATCAGCCACGTGATCAGTGCATGATGAGCCACGTGATCAGTGCAGGATCAATTACGTGATCAGTGCATGATCAGTCACGTGACCAGTACATGGTTGCTACGTGATCGTTGCATGATCAGCCACGTGAGCAGAGCATGATAGCCACGTGGTCAGTGCATGATCAGTCACGTGATCAGTACATGATCAGTCACGTGAACAGTGCATGATCATTTACGTGATCTTTGCATGATCAGTCACGTTACCAGTATATGGTTGCTACGTGATCATTCCATGACGAGCCACGTGAGCAGTGCATGATAGCCACGTGATGTGTGCATGAGTTATGTGAGCAGAGTATGATCAGCCACGTGATCAGTGCATGAGTGCCACGTGATCAGTGCATGATATGTCACGTGACAGGTGTGTGATCAGCCACGTGAACAGTGCATGTTCAGCCACGTGATCAGTGCATGATAGCCACGTGATCAGTGCATGATCAGTTACGTGAGCAGTGTATGATCAGCCACGTGATCAGTGCATGGTCAGACACGTGAACAGTGTATGATCAGCCACGTGATCAGTGCATGATATCCAAGTGATAAGTACATGATCATCACGTGATCAGTGTATGATCAGCCACGTGAACAGTGCATGCTCAGTCACGTGATCTGGGCCTGCTGAGCTGCGTGATTACTGTCTGCTCATCTGCTTGACAATTGCCAGCTGAGCTGCACGATTCCTGAATGCTCAGCTGCTTGATTATTGCCAGCTGAGCAGCATGATTCCTCACACCTGTGTTCCATGATTATTGCCTGCTGACTGTTTGATTCGTGCCTACTCAGCTCTTTGTTTATTGCCTCCAGAGGCACAGATCAGTGTATGATAGCAAACATGATCAGCGCATGATCAGTCACATGATCAGCGCCATTAAGTCACGTGATCACTACATGATAGTCATGTGATCAGTCCATGCTCAGTCACGGTATCAGTGCATGATCAGCCACGTGATCAGTGCATGATCTGTCACAAGATTAGTGTATAATCATCCACGTGATCAGTGCATGGGCAGTCATGTGATCAGTGCATGATATAGACGTGAACAGTGCATGATCAGTCTCGTGATCAGTGCATGATAGCCACGTGATCAGTGCATGATCAGTCACCTGATGGGTGTATGATCATTCACGTGACTTGTACATGGTAGCTACATGATCATTGCATGATCAGCGACGTGAGTAGTTCATGATAGCCACGTGATCACTGCATGATCAGTCACGTGATCAGTGCATGCTCAGTCATGTGACCAGTACATGGTAGCTGCGTGATCATGGCATGATCAGCCACGTGAGCAGTGCATGATAGCCACGTGATCAGTGCATGATCAGTCACGTGATCAGTGCATGATCAGTTACGTGATCAGTGTATGATCAGCCACGTGATCAGTGCATGATCAGCCACATGATCAGTGCATGATCAATTACGTGCTCAGTGCATGATCAGTCACGTGACCAGTACATGGTAGCTACGTGATCATTGCCTGATCAGCCACGTGATCAGTGCATGATAGCCACGTGATCAGTGCATGATAGCCACGTGATCAGTGCATGATCAGTCATGTGATACGTGTGTGATCAGCCACATGATCAGTGCATGATATCCACGTGATCAGTGCATGACAGCCACGTGATCAGTGCATGATAGCCACGGGATCAGTGCATGATCAGTCACGTGATACATGTGTGATCAGCCACGTGATCAGTGCATGATGAGCCACGTGATCAGTGCAGGATCAATACGTGATCAGTGCATGATCAGTCATGATACGTGTGTGATCAGCCACGTGATCAGTGCATGATATCCACGTGATCAGTGCATGACAGCCACGTGATCAGTGCATGATAGCCACGGGATCATTGCATGATCAGTCACGTGATACATGTGTGATCAGCCACGTGATCAGTGCATGAGTGCCACGTGATCAGTGCATGATATGTCACGTGACAGGTGTGTGATCAGCCACGTGAACAATGCATGTTCAGCCACGTGATCAGTGCATGATAGCCACGTGATCAGTGCATGATCAGTTACGTGAGCAGTGTATGATCAGCCACGTGATCAGTGCATGGTCAGACACGTGAACAGTGTATGATCAGCCACGTGATCAGTGCATGATATCCAAGTGATCAGTGCATGATCATCACGTGATCAGTGTATGATCAGCCACGTGAACAGTGCATGCTCAGTCACGTGATCTGGGCCTGCTGAGCTGCGTGATTACTGTCTGCTCATCTGCTTGACAATTGCCAGCTGAGCTGCACGATTCCTGAATGCTCAGCTGCTTGATTATTGCCAGCTGAGCAGCATGATTCCTCACACCTGTGTTCCATGATTATTGCCTGCTGACTGTTTGATTCGTGCCTACTCAGCTCTTTGTTTATTGCCTCCAGAGGCACATGATCAGTGTATGATAGCAAACATGATCAGCGCATGATCAGTCACATGATCAGCGCCATTAAGTCACGTGATCACTACATGATAGTCATGTGATCAGTCCATGCTCAGTCACGGTATCAGTGCATGATCAGCCACGTAATCAGTGCATGATCTGTCGCAAGATTAGTGTATGATCATCCACGTGATCAGTGCATGGGCAGTCATGTGATCAGTGCATGATATAGACGTGAACAGTGCATGATCAGTCTCGTGATCAGTGCATGATAGCCACGTGATCAGTGCATGATCAGTCACCTGATGGGTGTATGATCATTCACGTGACCTGTACATGGTAGCTACATGATCATTGCATGATCAGACACGTGAGTAGTTCATGATAGCCACGTGATCACTGCATGATCAGTCACGTGATCAGTGCATGATCAGTCATGTGACCAGTACATAGTAGCTGCGTGATCATGGCATGATCAGCCACGTGAGCAGTGCATGATAGCCACGTGATCAGTGCATGATCAGTCACGTGATCAGTGCATGATCAGTTATGTGATCAGTGTATGATCAGCCACGTGATCAGTGCATGATCAGCCACATGATCAGTGCATGATCAATTACGTGCTCAGTGCATGATCAGTCACGTGACCAGTACATGGTAGCTACGTGATCATTGCCTGATCAGCCACGTGATCAGTGCATGATAGCCACGTGATCAGTGCATGATAGCCACGTGATCAGTGCATGATCAGTCATGTGATACGTGTGTGATCAGCCACATGATCAGTGCATGATATCCACGTGATCAGTGCATGACAGCCACGTGATCAGTGCATGAGAGCCACGGGATCAGTGCATGATCAGTCACGTGATACATGTGTGATCAGCCACGTGATCAGTGCATGATGAGCCACGTGATCAGTGCAGGATCAATTACGTGATCAGTGCATGATCAGTCACGTGACCAGTACATGGTTGCTACGTGATCGTTGCATGATCAGCCACGTGAGCAGAGCATGATAGCCACGTGGTCAGTGCATGATCAGTCACGTGATCAGTACATGATCAGTCACGTGAACAGTGCATGATCATTTACGTGATCTTTGCATGATCAGTCACGTTACCAGTATATGGTTGCTACGTGATCTTTCCATGACGAGCCACGTGAGCAGTGCATGATAGCCACGTGATGTGTGCATGAGTTACGTGAGCAGAGTATGATCAGCCACGTGATCAGTGCATGAGTGCCACGTGATCAGTGCATGATATGTCACGTGACAGGTGTGTGATCAGCCACGTGAACAGTGCATGTTCAGCCACGTGATCAGTGCATGATAGCCACGTGATCAGTGCATGATCAGTTACGTGTGCAGTGTATGATCAGGCACGTGATCAGTGCATGGTCAGACACGTGAACAGTGTATGATCAGCCACGTGATCAGTGCATGATAGCCACGTGATCAGTGCATGATCATTACGTGATCAGTGTATGATCAGCCACGTGAACAGTGCATGCTCAGTCACGTGATCTGGGCCTGCTGAGCTGCGTGATTACTGTCTGCTCATCTGCTTGACAATTGCCAGCTGAGCTGCACGATTCCTGCCTGTCATCTGCTTGACAATTGCCAGCTGTGCTGCGTAATTCCTGCCTGCTCAGCTGCTTGATTATTGCCAGCTGAGCAGCATGATTCCTCACACCTGAGTTCCATGATTATTGCCTGCTGACTGTTTGATTCGTGCCTACTCAGCTCTTTGTTTATTGCCTCCAGAGGCACATGATCAGTGTATGATAGCAAACATGATCAGCGCATGATCAGTCACATGATCAGCGCCATTAAGTCACGTGATCACTACATGATAGTCATGTGATCAGTCCATGCTCAGTCACGGTATCAGTGCATGATCAGCCACGTGATCAGTGCATGATCTGTCACAAGATTAGTGTATGATCATCCACGTGATCAGTGCACGGGCAGTCATGTGATCAGTGCATGATATAGACGTGAACAGTGCATGATCAGTCTCGTGATCAGTGCATGATAGCCACGTGATCAGTGCATGATCAGTCACCTGATGGGTGTATGATCATTCACGTGACCTGTACATGGTAGCTACATGATCATTGCATGATCAGCCACGTGAGTAGTTCATGATAGCCACGTGATCACTGCATGATCAGTCACGTGATCAGTGCATGATCAGTCATGTGACCAGTACATGGTAGCTGCGTGATCATGGCATGATCAGCCACGTGAGCAGTGCATGATAGCCACGTGATCAGTGCATGATCAGACACGAGATCAGTGCATGATCAGTCACGTGATCAGTGCATGATCAGCCACGTGATCAGTGCATGACCAGGCACGTGATCAGTGTATGTCCAGCCAAGTGATCAGTGCATGATAGCCACGTGATCAGTGCATGATCAGTCACGTGATCAGTGCATGATCAGTTATGTGATCAGTGTATGATCAGCCACGTGATCAGTGCATGATCAGCCACATGATCAGTGCATGATCAATTACGTGATCAGTGCATGATCAGTCACGTGACCAGTACATGGTAGCTCGTGATCATTGCCTGATCAGCCACGTGATCAGTGCATGATAGCCACGTGATCAGTGCATGATAGCCACGTGATCAGTGCATGATCAGTCATGTGATACGTGTGTGATCAGCCACGTGATCAGTGCATGATATCCACGTGATCAGTGCATGACAGCCACGTGATCAGTGCATGAGAGCCACGGGATCAGTGCATGATCAGTCACGTGATACATGTGTGATCAGCCACGTGATCAGTGCATGATGAGCCACGTGATCAGTGCAGGATCAATTACGTGATCAGTGCATGATCAGTCACGTGACCAGTACATGGTTGCTACGTGATCGTTGCATGATCAGCCACGTGAGCAGAGCATGATAGCCACGTGGTCAGTGCATGATCAGTCACGTGATCAGTACATGATCAGTCACGTGAACAGTGCATGATCATTTACGTGATCTTTGCATGATCAGTCACGTTACCAGTATATGGTTGCTACGTAATCATTCCATGACGAGCCACGTGAGCAGTGCATGATAGCCACGTGATGTGTGCATGAGTCACGTGAGCAGAGTATGATCAGCCACGTGATCAGTGCATGAGTGCCACGTGATCAGTGCATGATATGTCACGTGACAGGTGTGTGATCAGCCACGTGAACAGTGCATGTTCAGCCACGTGATCAGTGCATGATAGCCACGTGATCAGTGCATGATCAGTTACGTGAGCAGTGTATGATCAGCCACGTGATCAGTGCATGGTCAGACACGTGAACAGTGTATGATCAGCCACGTGATCAGTGCATGATATCCAAGTGATCAGTGCATGATCATCACGTGATCAGTGTATGATCAGCCACGTGAACAGTGCATGCTCAGTCACGTGATCTGGGCCTGCTGAGCTGCGTGATTACTGTCTGCTCATCTGCTTGACAATTGCCAGCTGAGCTGCACGATTCCTGCCTGTCATCTGCTTGACAATTGCCAGCTGTGCTGCGTAATTCCTGCCTGCTCAGCTGCTTGATTATTGCCAGCTGAGCAGCATGATTCCTCACACCTGAGTTCCATGATTATTGCCTGCTGACTGTTTGATTCGTGCCTACTCAGCTCTTTGTTTATTGCCTCCAGAGGCACATGATCAGTGTATGATAGCAAACATGATCAGCGCATGATCAGTCACATGATCAGCGCCATTAAGTCACGTGATCACTACATGATAGTCATGTGATCAGTCCATGCTCAGTCACGGTATCAGTGCATGATCAGCCACGTGATCAGTGCATGATCTGTCACAAGATTAGTGTATGATCATCCACGTGATCAGTGCACGGGCAGTCATGTGATCAGTGCATGATATAGACGTGAACAGTGCATGATCAGTCTCGTGATCAGTGCATGATAGCCACGTGATCAGTGCATGATCAGTCACCTGATGGGTGTATGATCATTCACGTGACCTGTACATGGTAGCTACATGATCATTGCATGATCAGCCACGTGAGTAGTTCATGATAGCCACGTGATCACTGCATGATCAGTCACGTGATCAGTGCATGATCAGTCATGTGACCAGTACATGGTAGCTGCGTGATCATGGCATGATCAGCCACGTGAGCAGTGCATGATAGCCACGTGATCAGTGCATGATCAGACACGAGATCAGTGCATGATCAGTCACGTGATCAGTGCATGATCAGCCACGTGATCAGTGCATGATCAGGCACGTGATCAGTGTATGTCCAGCCAAGTGATCAGTTCTTGATAGCCACGTGATCAGTGCATGATCAGTCACGTGATCAGTGCATGATCAGTTATGTGATCAGTGTATGATCAGCCACGTGATCAGTGCATGATCAGCCACATGATCAGTGCATGATCAATTACGTGATCAGTGCATGATCAGACACGTGACCAGTACATGGTAGCTACGTGATCATTGCATGATCAGCCACGTGATCAGTGCATGATAGCCACGTGATCAGTGCATGATCAGTCATGTGATCAGTGTGTGATCAGCCACGTGATCAGTGCATGATATCCACGTGATCAGTGCATGACAGCCACGTGATCAGTGCATGAGAGCCACGGGATCAGTGCATGATCAGTCACGTGATACATGTGTGATCAGCCACGTGATCAGTGCATGATGAGCCACGTGATCAGTGCATGATCAATTACGTGATCAGTGCATGATCAGTCACGTGACCAGTACATGGTTGCTACGTGATCGTTGCATGATCAGCCATGTGAGCAGTGCATGATAGCCACGTGATCAGTGCATGATCAGTCACGTGATCAGTGCATGATCAGTCACGTGAACAGTGCATGATCATTTACGTGATCAGTGCATGATCAGTCACGTGACCAGTATATGGTTGCTACGTGATCATTCCATGACAGCCACGTGAGCAGTGCATGATAGCCACGTGATGTGTGCATGAGTTACGTGAGCAGAGTATGATCAGCCACGTGATCAGTGCATGAGAGTCACGTGATCAGTGCATGATATGTCACGTGACAGTGTGTGATCAGCCACGTGATCAGTGCATGATCAGCCACGTGATCAGTGCATGATAGCCACGTGATCAGTGCATGATCAGCCACGTGATCAGTGCATGATCAGCCACGTGATCAGTGCATGATCAGGCACGTGATCAGTGTATGATCAGCCACGTGATCAGTGCATGATAGCCACGTGATCAGTGCATGATCAGCCACGTGATCAGTGCATGATCAGCCACGTGATCAGTGCATGATAGCCACGTGATCAGTGCATGATCAGTCACGTGATACGTGTGTGATCAGCCACGTGATCAGTGCATGATAGCCACGTGATCAGTGCATGACAGCCACGTGATCAGTGCATGATAGCCACGTGATCAGTGCATGATCAGTCACGTGATCATGTGTGATCAGCCACGTGATCAGTGCATGATCAGCCACGTGATCAGTGCATGATCAGTTACGTGATCAGTGCATGATCAGTCACGTGATCAGTGCATGGTAGCACGTGATCAGTGCATGATCAGCCACGTGATCAGTGCATGATAGCCACGTGATCAGTGCATGATCAGCCACGTGATCAGTGCATGATCAGTCACGTGATCAGTGCATGATCAGCCACGTGATCAGTGCATGATAGCCACGTGATCAGTGCATGATCAGCCACGTGATCAGTGCATGATCAGCCACGTGATCAGTGCATGATCAATTACGTGATCAGTGCATGATCAGTCACGTGACCAGTACATGGTAGCTACGTGATCATTGCATGATCAGCCACGTGATCAGTGCATGATAGCCACGTGATCAGTGCATGATAGCCACGTGATCAGTGCATGATCAGTCATGTGATACGTGTGTGATCAGCCACGTGATCAGTGCATGATATCCACGTGATCAGTGCATGACAGCCACGTGATCAGTGCATGAGATCCACGGGATCAGTGCATGATCAGTCACGTGATACATTTGTGATCAGCCACGTGATCAGTGCATGATGAGCCACGTGATCAGTGCAGGATCAATTACGTGGTCAGTGCATGATCAGTCACGTGACCAGTACATGGTTGCTACGTGATCGTTGCATGATCAGCCACGTGATCAGTGCATGATAGCCACGTGATCAGTGCATGATCAGTCACGTGATCAGTACATGATCAGTCACGTGAACAGTGCATGATCATTTACGTGATCTTTGCATGATCAGTCACGTGACCAGTATATGGTTGCTACGTGATCATTCCATGACGAGCCACGTGAGCAGTGCATGATAGCCACGTGATGTGTGCATGAGTTACGTGAGCAGAGTATGATCAGCCACGTGATCAGTGCATGAGTGCCACGTGATCAGTGCATGATATGTCACGTGACAGGTGTGTGATCAGCCACGTGAACAGTGCATGTTCAGCCACGTGATCAGTGCATGATAGCCACGTGATCAGTGCATGATCAGTTACGTGAGCAGTGTATGATCAGCCACGTGATCAGTGCATGGTCAGACACGTGAACAGTGTATGATCAGCCACGTGATCAGTGCATGATATCCATGATCAGTACATGATCATCACGTTATCAGTGTATGATCAGCCACGTGTACAGTGCATGCTCAGTCACGTGATCTGGGCCTGCTGAGCTGCGTGATTACTGTCTGCTCATCTGCTTGACAATTGCCAGCTGAGCTGCACGATTCCTGCCTGCTCAGCTGCTTGATTATTGCCAGCTGAGCAGCATGATTCCTCACACCTGAGTTCCATGATTATTGCCTTCTGACTGTTTGATTCGTGCCTACTCAGCTCTTTGTTTATTGCCTCCAGAGGCACATGATCAGTGTATGATAGCAAACATGATCAGCGCATGATCAGTCACATGATCAGCGCCATTAAGTCACGTGATCACTACATGATAGTCATGTGATCAGTCCATGCTCAGTCACGGTATCAGTGCATGATCAGCCACGTGATCAGTGCATGATCTGTCACAAGATTAGTGTATGATCATCCACGTGATCAGTGCATGGGCAGTCATGTGATCAGTGCATGATATAGACGTGAACAGTGCATGATCAGTCTCGTGATCAGTGCATGATAGCCACGTGATCAGTGCATGACAGCCACGTGATCAGTGCATGATAGCCACGTGATCAGTGCATGATCAGTCACGTGATCATGTGTGATCAGCCACGTGATCAGTGCATGATGAGCCACGTGATCAGTGCATGATCAATCACGTGATCAGTGCATGATCAGTCACGTGACCAGTACATGGTTGCTACGTGATCGTTGCATGATCAGCCACGTGAGCAGTGCATGATAGCCACGTGATCAGTGCATGATCAGTCACGTGATCAGTGCATGATCAGTCACGTGAACAGTGCATGATCATTTACGTGATCAGTGCATGATCAGTCACGTGACCAGTATATGGTTGCTACGTGATCATTCCATGACGAGCCACGTGAGCAGTGCATGATAGCCACGTGATGTGTGCATGAGTCACGTGAGCAGAGTATGATCAGCCACGTGATCAGTGCATGAGTGCCACGTGATCAGTGCATGATATGTCACGTGACAGGTGTGTGATCAGCCACGTGAACAGTGCATGTTCAGCCACGTGATCAGTGCATGATAGCCACGTGATCAGTGCATGATCAGTTACGTGAGCAGTGTATGATCAGCCACGTGATCAGTGCATGGTCAGACACGTGAACAGTGTATGATCAGCCACGTGATCAGTGCATGATATCCAAGTGATCAGTGCATGATCATCACGTGATCAGTGTATGATCAGCCACGTGAACAGTGCATGCTCAGTCACGTGATCTGGGCCTGCTGAGCTGCGTGATTACTGTCTGCTCATCTGCTTGACAATTGCCAGCTGAGCTGCACGATTCCTGCCTGTCATCTGCTTGACAATTGCCAGCTGTGCTGCGTAATTCCTGCCTGCTCAGCTGCTTGATTATTGCCAGCTGAGCAGCATGATTCCTCACACCTGAGTTCCATGATTATTGCCTGCTGACTGTTTGATTCGTGCCTACTCAGCTCTTTGTTTATTGCCTCCAGAGGCACATGATCAGTGTATGATAGCAAACATGATCAGCGCATGATCAGTCACATGATCAGCGCCATTAAGTCACGTGATCACTACATGATAGTCATGTGATCAGTCCATGCTCAGTCACGGTATCAGTGCATGATCAGCCACGTGATCAGTGCATGATCTGTCACAAGATTAGTGTATGATCATCCACGTGATCAGTGCATGGGCAGTCATGTGATCAGTGCATGATATAGACGTGATCAGTGCATGATCAGTCTCGTGATCAGTGCATGATAGCCACGTGATCAGTGCATGATCATCACGTGATCAGTGCATGACAGCCACGTGATCAGTGCATGATAGCCACGTGATCAGTGCATGATCAGTCACGTGATCATGTGTGATCAGCCACGTGATCAGTGCATGATCAGCCACGTGATCAGTGCATGATCAGTCACGTGATCAGTGCATGATCAGTCACGTGATCAGTGCATGATCAGTCACGTGACCAGTACATGATAGCCACGTGATCAGTGCATGATCAGCCACGTGATCAGTGCATGATAGCCACGTGATCAGTGCATGATCAGTCACGTGATCAGTGCATGATCAGTCACGTGACCAGTGCATGATAGCTGCGTGATCAGTGCATGATCAGCCACGTGATCAGTGCATGATAGCCACGTGATCAGTGCATGATCAGCCACGTGATCAGTGCATGATCAGTCACGTGATCAGTGCATGATCAGCCACGTGATCAGTGCATGATCAGCCACGTGATCAGTGCATGATCAGGCACGTGATCAGTGCATGTCCAGCCACGTGATCAGTGCATGATCAATTACGTGATCAGTGCATGATCAGTCACGTGACCAGTACATGGTAGCTACGTGATCAGTGCATGATCAGCCACGTGATCAGTGCATGATAGCCACGTGATCAGTGCATGATAGCCACGTGATCAGTGCATGATCAGTCATGTGATACGTGTGAGATCAGCCACGTGATCAGTGCATGATATCCACGTGATCAGTGCATGACAGCCACGTGATCAGTGCATGAGTGCCACGGGATCAGTGCATGATCAGTCACGTGATACATGTGTGATCAGCCACGTGATCATTGCATGATGAGCCACGTGATCAGTGCAGGATCAATTACGTGATCAGTGCATGATCAGTCACGTGACCAGTACATGGTTGCTACGTGACCCTTGCATGATCAGCCACGTGAGCAGAGCATGATAGCCACGTGATCAGTGCATGATCAGTCACGTGATCAGTACATTATCAGTCACGTGAACAGTGCATGATCATTTAGGTGATCTTTGCATGATCAGTCACGTTACCAGTATATGGTTGCTACGTGATCATTCCATGACGAGCCACGTGAGCAGTGCATGATAGCCACGTGATGTGTGCATGAGTTATGTGAGCAGAGTATGATCAGCCACGTGATCAGTGCATGAGTGCCACGTGATCAGTGCATGATATGTCACGTGACAGGTGTGTGATCAGCCACGTGAACAGTGCATGTTCAGCCACGTGATCAGTGCATGATAGCC
Source organism: Bos javanicus (assembly GCF_032452875.1). Lineage (NCBI taxonomy): Eukaryota > Metazoa > Chordata > Mammalia > Artiodactyla > Bovidae > Bos > Bos javanicus. Next base: position 98,467 of record NW_026894551.1, read on the forward strand.
ACGTGATCAGTGCATGATCAGCTACCTGAGCAGTGTATGATCAGCCACGTGATCAGTGCATGATAACAGTGTATGATCAGCCACGTGATCAGTGCATGATATCCAAGTGATCAGTGCATGATCATCACGTGATCAGTGTATGATCAGCCACGTGAACAGTGCATGCTCAGTCACGTGATCTGGGCCTGCTGAGCTGCGTGATTACTGTCTGCTCATCTGCTTGACAATTGCCAGCTGAGCTGCACGATTCCTGCATGCTCAGCTGCTTGATTATTGCCAGCTGAGCAGCATGATTCCTCACACCTGAGTTCCATGATTATTGCCTGCTGACTGTTTGATTCGTGCCTACTCAGCTCTTTGTTTATTGCCTCCAGAGGCACATGATCAGTGTATGATAGCAAACATGATCAGCGCATGATCAGTCACATGATCAGCGCCATTAAGTCACGTGATCACTACATGATAGTCATGTGATCAGTCCATGCTCAGTCACGGTATCAGTGCATGATCAGCCACGTGATCAGTGCATGATCTGTCACAAGATTAGTGTATGATCATCCACGTGATCAGTGCATGGGCAGTCATGTGATCAGTGCATGATATAGACGTGAACAGTGCATGATCAGTCTCGTGATCAGTGCATGATAGCCACGTGATCAGTGCATGATCAGTCACCTGATGGGTGTATGATCATTCACGTGACCTGTACATGGTAGCTACATGATCATTGCATGATCAGCCACGTGAGTAGTTCATGATAGCCACGTGATCACTGCATGATCAGTCACGTGATCAGTGCATGATCAGTCATGTGACCAGTACATGGTAGCTGCGTGATCATGGCATGATCAGCCACGTGAGCAGTGCATGATAGCCACGTGATCAGTGCATGATCAGACACGTGATCAGTGCATGATCAGTCACGTGATCAGTGCATGATCAGCCACGTGATCAGTGCATGATCAGGCACGTGATCAGTGTATGATCAGCCACGTGATCAGTGCATGATCAGCCACGTGATCAGTGCATGATCAGTCACGTGATCAGTGCATGATCAGTTACGTGATCAGTGCATGATCAGCCACGTGATCAGTGCATGATCAGCCACGTGATCAGTGCATGATAGCCACGTGATCAGTGCATGATCAGTCACGTGATCAGTACATGATCAGTACGTGATCAGTGCATGATCAGCCACGTGATCAGTGCATGATAGCCACGTGATCAGTGCATGATAGCCACGTGATCAGTGCATGATCAGTCATGTGATACGTGTGTGATCAGCCACGTGATCAGTGCATGATATCCACGTGATCAGTGCATGACAGCCACGTGATCAGTGCATGAGAGCCACGTGATCAGTGCATGATCAGTCACGTGATACATGTGTGATCAGCCACGTGATCAGTGCATGATGAGCCACGTGATCAGTGCAGGATCAATTACGTGATCAGTGCATGATCAGTCACGTGACCAGTACATGGTCAGCTACGTGATGTTGCATGATCAGCCACGTGAGCAGTGCATGATAGCCACGTGATCAGTGCATGATCATCACGTGATCAGTACATGATCAGTCACGTGAACAGTGCATGATCATTCACGTGATCTTTGCATGATCAGTCACGTGACCAGTATATGGTTGCTACGTGATCATTCCATGACGAGCCACGTGAGCAGTGCATGATAGCCACGTGATGTGTGCATGAGTTACGTGAGCAGCGTATGATCAGCCACGTGATCAGTGCATGAGTGCCACGTGATCAGTGCATGATATGTCACGTGACAGGTGTGTGATCAGCCACGTGAACAGTGCATATTCAGCCACGTGATCAGTGCATGATAGCCACGTGATCAGTGCATGATCAGTTACGTGATCAGTGTATGATCAGTCACGTGATCAGTGCATGATAGTCATGTGATCAGTGCATGATCAGTCACGTGATCAGTGCATGATCAGCCACGTGATCAGTGCATGATCAGTCACGTGATCTGGGCCTGATGATCTGCGTGATTACTGTCTGCTCATCTGATTGACAATTGCCAGCTGACTGCATGATCCTGCGTGCTCAGTGCATGATAGCCACTGATCAGCATGATTCAGTCACCCTGTGTTGTATGATCATTGCCTGCTGACTGTTTGATTCGTGCCTATCAGCTCTTTGTTTATTGCCTCCAGAGCACATGATCAGTGTATGATAGCAAACATGATCAGCGCATGATCAGTCACATGATCAGCGCCATTAAGTCACGTGATCACTACATGATAGTCATGTGATCAGTCCATGCTCAGTCACGGTATCAGTGCATGATCAGCCACGTGATCAGTGCATGATCTGTCACGTGATTAGTGTATGATCATCCACGTGATCAGTGCATGGGCAGTCATGTGATCAGTGCATGATATAGACGTGATCAGTGCATGATCAGTCTCGTGATCAGTGCATGATCAGCCACGTGATCAGTGCATGATCAGTCACCTGATGGGTGTATGATCATTCACGTGACCTGTACATGATAGCTACATGATCATTGCATGATCAGCCACGTGAGTAGTGCATGATAGCCACGTGATCAGTGCATGATCAGTCACGTGATCAGTGCATGATCAGTCATGTGACCAGTACATGGTAGCTGCGTGATCATGCATGATCAGCCACGTGATCAGTGCATGATAGCCACGTGATCAGTGCATGATCAGCCACGTGATCAGTGCATGATCAGTCACGTGATCAGTGCATGATCAGCCACGTGATCAGTGCATGATCAGCCACGTGATCAGTGCATGATCAGTCACGTGATCAGTGCATGATCAGCCACGTGATCAGTGCATGATGAGCCACGTGATCAGTGCATGATCAATTACGTGATCAGTGCATGATCAGTCACGTGACCAGTACATGGTTGCTACGTGATCGTTGCATGATCAGCCACGTGAGCAGAGCATGATAGCCACGTGATCAGTGCATGATCAGTCACGTGATCAGTACATGATCAGTCACGTGAACAGTGCATGATCATTTACGTGATCTTTGCATGATCAGTCACGTGACCAGTATATGGTTGCTACGTGATCATTCCATGACGAGCCACGTGAGCAGTGCATGATAGCCACGTGATGTGTGCATGAGTTACGTGAGCAGAGTATGATCAGCCACGTGATCAGTGCATGAGTGCCACGTGATCAGTGCATGATATGTCACGTGACAGGTGTGTGATCAGCCACGTGAACAGTGCATGTTCAGCCACGTGATCAGTGCATGATAGCCACGTGATCAGTGCATGATCAGTTACGTGAGCAGTGTATGATCAGCCACGTGATCAGTGCATGGTCAGACACGTGAACTGTGTATGATCAGCCACGTGATCAGTGCATGATATCCAAGTGATCAGTGCATGATCATCACGTGATAAGTGTATGATCAGCCACGTGAACAGTGCATGCTCAGTCACGTGATCTGGGCCTGCTGAGCTGCGTGATTACTGTCTGCTCATCTGCTTGACAATTGCCAGCTGAGCTGCACGATTCCTGCCTGTCATCTGCTTGACAATTGCCAGCTGTGCTGCGTAATTCCTGCCTGCTCAGCTGCTTGATTATTGCCAGCTGAGCAGCATGATTCCTCACAGCTGAGTTCCATGATTATTGCCTGCTGACTGGTTGATTCGTGCCTACTCAGCTCTTTGTTTATTGCCTCCAGAGGCACATGATCAGTGTATGATAGCAAACATGATCAGCGCATGATCAGTCACATGATCAGCGCCATTAAGTCACGTGATCACTACATGATAGTCATGTGATCAGTCCATGCTCAGTCACGGTATCAGTGCATGATCAGCCACGTGATCAGTGCATGATCTGTCACAAGATTAGTGTATGATCATCACGTGATCAGTGCATGATCAGTCATGTGATCAGTGCATGATATAGACGTGATCAGTGCATGATCAGTCACGTGATCAGTGCATGATAGCCACGTGATCAGTGCATGATCAGTCACCTGATGGGTGTATGATCATTCACGTGACCTGTACATGGTAGCTACATGATCATTGCATGATCAGCCACGTGAGTAGTTCATGATAGCCACGTGATCAGTGCATGATCAGTCACGTGATCAGTGCATGATCAGTCATGTGACCAGTACATGGTAGCTGCGTGATCATGGCATGATCAGCCACGTGAGCAGTGCATGATAGCCACGTGATCAGTGCATGATCAGTCACGTGATCAGTGCATGATCAGTCACGTGATCAGTGCATGATCAGCCACGTGATCAGTGCATGATCAGGCACGTGATCAGTGTATGTCAGCCACGTGATCAGTGCATGATAGCCACGTGATCAGTGCATGATCAGTTACGTGATCAGTGCATGATCAGTTATGTGATCAGTGTATGATCAGCCACGTGATCAGTGCATGATCAGCCACATGATCAGTGCATGATCAATTACGTGATCAGTGCATGATCAGTCACGTGACCAGTACATGGTAGCTACGTGATCATTGCATGATCAGCCACGTGATCAGTGCATGATAGCCACGTGATCAGTGCATGATAGCCACGTGATCAGTGCATGATCAGTCATGTGATACGTGTGTGATCAGCCACATGATCAGTGCATGATATCCACGTGATCAGTGCATGACAGCCACGTGATCAGTGCATGAGAGCCACGTGATCAGTGCATGATCAGTCACGTGATACATGTGTGATCAGCCACGTGATCAGTGCATGATGAGCCACGTGATCAGTGCAGGATCAATTCGTGATCAGTGCATGATCAGTCACGTGACCAGTACATGGTTGCTACGTGATCGTTGCATGATCAGCCACGTGAGCAGAGCATGATAGCCACGTGATCAGTGCATGATCAGTCACGTGATCAGTACATGATCAGTCACGTGATCAGTGCATGATCATTTACGTGATCAGTGCATGATCAGTCACGTGACCAGTATATGGTTGCTACGTGATCATTCCATGACAGCCACGTGAGCAGTGCATGATAGCCACGTGATCAGTGCATGATCAGTTACGTGAGCAGTGTATGATCAGCCACGTGATCAGTGCATGGTCAGACACGTGAACAGTGTATGATCAGCCACGTGATCAGTGCATGATATCCACGTGATCAGTGCATGATCATCACGTGATCAGTGTATGATCAGCCACGTGAACAGTGCATGCTCAGTCACGTGATCTGGGCCTGCTGAGCTGCGTGATTACTGTCTGCTCATCTGCTTGACAATTGCCAGCTGAGCTGCACGATTCCTGCCTGCTCAGCTGCTGCGTGCCTGCTCAGCTGCTTGATTATTGCCAGCTGAGCAGCATGATTCCTCACACCTGTGTTCCATGATTATTGCCTGCTGACTGTTTGATTCGTGCCTACTCAGCTCTTTGTTTATTGCCTCCAGAGGCACATGATCAGTGTATGATAGCAAACATGATCAGCGCATGATCAGTCACATGATCAGCGCCATTAAGTCACGTGATCACTACATGATAGTCATGTGATCAGTCCATGCTCAGTCACGGTATCAGTGCATGATCAGCCACGTGATCAGTGCATGATCTGTCACAAGATTAGTGTATGATCATCCACGTGATCAGTGCAGGGCAGTCATGTGATCAGTGCATGATATAGACGTGAACAGTGCATGATCAGTCTCGTGATCAGTGCATGATAGCCACGTGATCAGTGCATGATCAGTCACCTGATGGGTGTATGATCATTCACGTGACCTGTACATGGTAGCTACATGATCATTGCATGATCAGCCACGTGAGTAGTTCATGATAGCCCCGTGATCACTGCATGATCAGTCACGTGATCAGTGCATGATCAGTCATGTGACCAGTACATGGTAGCTGCGTGATCATGGCATGATCAGCCACGTGAGCAGTGCATGATAGCCACGTGATCAGTGCATGATCAGACACGAGATCAGTGCATGATCAGTCACGTGATCAGTGCATGATCAGCCACGTGATCAGTGCATGACCAGGCACGTGATCAGTGTATGTCCAGCCAAGTGATCAGTGCATGATAGCCACGTGATCAGTGCATGATCAGTTACGTGATCAGTGCATGATCAGTTATGTGATCAGTGTATGATCAGCCACGTGATCAGTGCATGATCAGCCACATGATCAGTGCATGATCAATTACGTGATCAGTGCATGATCAGTCACGTGACCAGTACATGGTAGCTACGTGATCATTGCCTGATCAGCCACGTGATCAGTGCATGATAGCCACGTGATCAGTGCATGATAGCCACGTGATCAGTGCATGATCAGTCATGTGATACGTGTGTGATCAGCCACGTGATCAGTGCATGATATCCACGTGATCAGTGCATGACAGCCACGTGATCAGTGCATGAGAGCCACGGGATCAGTGCATGATCAGTCACGTGATACATGTGTGATCAGCCACGTGATCAGTGCATGATGAGCCACGTGATCAGTGCAGGATCAATTACGTGATCAGTGCATGATCAGTCACGTGACCAGTACATGGTTGCTACGTGATCGTTGCATGATCAGCCACGTGAGCAGAGCATGATAGCCACGTGATCAGTGCATGATCAGTCACGTGATCAGTACATGATCAGTCACGTGAACAGTGCATGATCATTTACGTGATCTTTGCATGATCAGTCACGTTACCAGTATATGGTTGCTACGTGATCATTCCATGACGAGCCACGTGAGCAGTGCATGATAGCCACGTGATGTGTGCATGAGTTACGTGAGCAGAGTATGATCAGCCACGTGATCAGTGCATGAGTGCCACGTGATCAGTGCATGATATGTCACGTGACAGGTGTGTGATCAGCCACGTGAACAGTGCATGTTCAGCCACGTGATCAGTGCATGATAGCCACGTGATCAGTGCATGATCAGTTACGTGAGCAGTGTATGATCAGCCACGTGATCAGTGCATGGTCAGACACGTGAACAGTGTATGATCAGCCACGTGATCAGTGCATGATATCCAAGTGATCAGTGCATGATCATCACGTGATCAGTGTATGATCAGCCACGTGAACAGTGCATGCTCAGTCACGTGATCTGGGCCTGCTGAGCTGCGTGATTACTGTCTGCTCATCTGCTTGACAATTGCCAGCTGAGCTGCACGATTCCCCTGCATGCTCAGCTGCTTGATTATTGCCAGCTGAGCAGCATGATTCCTCACACCTGTGTTCCATGATTAGTGCCTGCTGACTGTTTGATTCGTGCCTACTCAGCTCTTTGTTTATTGCCTCCAGAGGCACATGATCAGTGTATGATAGCAAACATGATCAGCGCATGATCAGTCACATGATCAGCGCCATTAAGTCACGTGATCACTACATGATAGTCATGTGATCAGTCCATGCTCAGTCACGGTATCAGTGCATGATCAGCCACGTGATCAGTGCATGATCTGTCACAAGATTAGTGTATGATCATCCACGTGATCAGTGCACGGGCAGTCATGTGATCAGTGCATGATATAGACGTGAACAGTGCATGATCAGTCTCGTGATCAGTGCATGATAGCCACGTGATCAGTGCATGATCAGTCACCTGATGGGTGTATGATCATTCACGAGACCTGTACATGGTAGCTACATGATCATTGCATGATCAGCCACGTGAGTAGTTCATGATAGCCACGTGATCACTGCATGATCAGTCACGTGATCAGTGCATGATCAGTCATGTGACCAGTACATGGTAGCTGCGTGATCATGGCATGATCAGCCACCTGAGCAGTGCATGATAGCCACGTGATCAGTGCATGATCAGTCACGTGATCAGTGCATGATCAGCCACGTGATCAGTGCATGATCAGCCACGTGATCAGTGCATGATCAGCCACGTGATCAGTGCATGATCAGCCACGTGATCAGTGCATGATCAGCCACGTGATCAGTGCATGATCAGCCACGTGATCAGTGCATGATCAGTCACGTGATCAGTGCATGATCAGCCACGTGATCAGTGCATGATAGCTACGTGATCAGTGCATGATCAGCCACGTGATAGTGCATGATAGCCACGTGATCAGTGCATGATCAGTCACGTGATCAGTGCATGATCAGTCATGTGATCAGTGCATGGTAGCTGCGTGATCATGCATGATCAGCCACGTGATCAGTGCATGATAGCCACGTGATCAGTGCATGATCAGCCACGTGATCAGTGCATGATCAGTCACGTGATCAGTGCATGATCAGCCACGTGATCAGTGCATGATCAGGCACGTGATCAGTGCATGTCCAGCCACGTGATCAGTGCATGATAGCCACGTGATCAGTGCATGATCAGTCACGTGATCAGTGCATGATCAGTTACGTGATCAGTGCATGATCAGCCACGTGATCAGTGCATGATCAGCCACGTGATCAGTGCATGATCAGTTACGTGATCAGTGCATGATCAGTCACGTGATCAGTACATGATAGCTACGTGATCATTGCATGATCAGCCACGTGATCAGTGCATGATAGCCACGTGATCAGTGCATGATAGCCACGTGATCAGTGCATGATCAGTCATGTGATACGTGCATGATCAGCCACGTGATCAGTGCATGATATCCACGTGATCAGGGCATGACAGCCACGTGATCAGTGCATGAGCCACGTGATCAGTGCATGATCAGTCACGTGATACATGTGTGATCAGCCACGTGATCAGTGCATGATGAGCCACGTGATCAGTGCAGGATCAATTACGTGATCAGTGCATGATCAGTCACGTGACCAGTACATGGTTGCTACGTGATCGTTGCATGATCAGCCACGTGAGCAGATCATGATAGCCACGTGATCAGTGCATGATCAGTCACGTGATCAGTGCATGATCAGCCACGTGAACAGTGCATGATCATTTACGTGATCAGTGCATGATCAGTCACGTTACCAGTATATGGTTGCTACGTGATCATCCATGACGAGCCACGTGAGCAGTGCATGATAGCCACGGGATGTGTGCATGAGTTACGTGAGCAGAGTATGATCAGCCACGTGATCAGTGCATGAGTGCCACGTGATCAGTGCATGATATGTCACGTGACAGGTGTGTGATCAGCCACGTGAACAGTGCATGTTCAGCCACGTGATCAGTGCATGATAGCCACGTGATCAGTGCATGATCAGTTACGTGATCAGTGCATGATCAGCCACGTGATCAGTGCATGGTCAGACACGTGATCAGTGTATGATCAGCCACGTGATCAGTGCATGATATCCACGTGATCAGTGCATGATCATCACGTGATCAGTGTATGATCAGCCACGTGAACAGTGCATGCTCAGTCATGTGATCTGGGCCTGCTGAGCTGCGTGATTACTGTCTGCTCATCTGCTTGACAATTGCCAGCTGAGCTGCACGATTCCTGCCTGTCATCTGCTTGACAATTGCCAGCTGTGCTGCGTAATCCTGCCTGCTCAGCTGCTTGATTATTGCCAGCTGAGCAGCATGATTCCTCACACCTGAGTTCCATGATTATTGCCTGCTGACTGTTTGATTCGTGCCTACTCAGCTCTTTGTTTATTGCCTCCAGAGGCACATGATCAGTGTATGATAGCAAACATGATCAGCGCATGATCAGTCACATGATCAGTGCATTAAGTCACGTGATCACTGCATGATAGTCATGTGATCAGTCCATGCTCAGTCACGGTATCAGTGCATGATCAGCCACGTGATCAGTGCATGATCTGTCACGTGATTAGTGTATGATCATCCACGTGATCAGTGCATGGGCAGTCATGTGATCAGTGCATGATATAGACGTGATCAGTGCATGATCAGTCTCGTGATCAGTGCATGATAGCCACGTGATCAGTGCATGATCAGTCACCTGATGGGTGTATGATCATTCACGTGACCAGTACATGGTAGCTACATGATCATTGCATGATCAGCCACGTGAGTAGTTCATGATATCCACGTGATCAGTGCATGATCAGTCACGTGATCAGTGCATGATCAGTCATGTGACCAGTGCATGGTAGCTGCGTGATCATGGCATGATCAGCCACGTGAGCAGTGCATGATAGCCACGTGATCAGTGCATGATCAGTCACGTGATCAGTGCAGATCAGTCACGTGATCAGTGCATGATCAGCCAGTGATCAGTGCATGATCAGTCACGTGATCAGTGTATGATCAGCCAAGTGATCAGTGCATGATCAGCCACGTGATCAGTGCATGATCAGCACGTGATCAGTGCATGATCAGTCACATGATCAGTGCGATCAGCCACGTGATCAGTGCATGATCAGCCACGTGATCAGTGCATGATCAGTCGTGATCAGTGCATGATCAGTCACGTGACCAGTACATGGTACTACGTGATCATTGCATGATCAGCCACGTGATCAGTGCATGATAGCCACGTGATCAGTGCATGATAGCCACGTGATCAGTGCATGATCAGTCATGTGATACGTGTGTGATCAGCCACGTGATCAGTGCATGATATCACGTGATCAGTGCATGATCAGCCACGTGATCAGTGCATGATAGCCACGTGATCAGTGCATGATCAGTCACGTGATACATGTGTGATCAGCCACGTGATCAGTGCATGATGAGCCACGTGATCAGTGCAGGATCAATTACGTGATCAGTGCATGATCAGTCACGTGACCAGTACATGGTTGCTACGTGATCGTTGCATGATCAGCCACGTGAGCAGAGCATGATAGCCACGTGATCAGTGCATGATCAGTCACGTGATCAGTACATGATCAGTCACGTGAACAGTGCATGATCATTTACGTGATCAGTGCATGATCAGTCACGTGACCAGTATATGGTTGCTACGTGATCTTTGCATGACGAGCCACGTGAGCAGTGCATGATAGCCACGTGATGTGCATGAGTTACGTGAGCAGAGTATGATCAGCCACGTGATCAGTGCATGAGTGCCACGTGATCAGTGCATGATATGTCACGTGACAGGTGTGTGATCAGCCACGTGAACAGTGCATGTTCAGCCACGTGATCAGTGCATGATAGCCACGTGATCAGTGCATGATCAGTTACGTGAGCAGTGTATGATCAGCCACGTGATCAGTGCATGTTCAGACACGTGAACAGTGTATGATCAGCCACGTGATCAGTGCATGATATCCAAGTGATCAGTGCATGATCATCACGTGATCAGTGTATGATCAGCCACGTGAACAGTGCATGCTCAGTCACGTGATCTGGGCCTGCTGAGCTGCGTGATTACTGTCTGCTCATCTGCTTGACAATTGCCAGCTGAGCTGCACGATTCCTGCCTGTCATCTGCTTGACAATTGCCAGCTGTGCTGCGTAATTCCTGCCTGCTCAGCTGCTTGATTATTGCCAGCTGAGCAGCATGATTCCTCACACCTGAGTTCCATGATTATTGCCTGCTGACTGTTTGATTCGTGCCTACTCAGCTCTTTGTTTATTGCCTCCAGAGGCACATGATCAGTGTATGATAGCAAACATGATCAGCGCATGATCAGTCACATGATCAGCGCCATTAAGTCACGTGATCACTACATGATAGTCATGTGATCAGTCCATGCTCAGTCACGGTATCAGTGCATGATCAGCCACGTGATCAGTGCATGATCTGTCACAAGATTAGTGTATGATCATCCACGTGATCAGTGCACGGGCAGTCATGTGATCAGTGCATGATATAGACGTGAACAGTGCATGATCAGTCTCGTGATCAGTGCATGATAGCCACGTGATCAGTGCATGATCAGTCACGTGATGGGTGTATGATCATTCACGTGACTCTGTACATGGTAGCTACATGATCATTGCATGATCAGCCACGTGAGTAGTGCATGATAGCCACGTGATCATGCATGATCAGTCACGTGATCAGTGCATGATCAGTCACGTGACCAGTACATGGTAGCTGCGTGATCATGGCATGATCAGCCACGTGATCAGTGCATGATAGCCACGTGATCAGTGCATGATCAGCCACGTGATCAGTGCATGATCAGTCACGTGATCAGTGCATGATCCCACGTGATCAGTGCATGATCAGGCACGTGATCAGTGCATGATCAGCCACGTGATCAGTGCATGATAGCCACGTGATCAGTGCATGATCAGTCACGTGATCAGTGCATGATCAGCCACGTGATCAGTGCATGATCAGCCACGTGATCAGTGCATGATCAGCCACGTGATCAGTGCATGATCAGTCATGTGATACGTGCATGATCAGCCACATGATCAGTGCATGATAGCTACGTGATCAGTGCATGACAGCGTGATCAGTGCATGAGCCACGTGATCAGTGCATGATCAGTCACGTGATCAGTGTGATCAGCCACGTGATCAGTGCATGATGAGCACGTGATCATGCATGATCAATTCGTGATCAGTGCATGATAGTCACGTGACCAGTCATGGTCTACGTGATCGTTGCATGATCAGCCACGTGATCAGTGTTAGCCACGTGATCAGCATGATCAGTCACGTGATCAGTGCATGATCAGTCACGTGATCAGTGCATGATCATTCGTGATCTTTGCATGATCAGTCACGTTACCAGTATATGGTTGCTACGTGATCATTCCATGACGAGCCACGTGAGCAGTGCATGATAGCCACGTGATGCTGTGCATGAGTTACGTGATCAGTGCATGATCAGCCACGTGATCAGTGCATGAGTGCCACGTGATCAGTGCATGATCAGTCACGTGACAGGTGTGTGCATCAGCCACGTGATCAGTGCATGAGCCCACGTGATCAGTGCATGATCAGTTACGTGATCAGTGTGTGATCAGCCACGTGATCAGTGCATGATCAGCCACGTGATCAGTGCATGATCAG
>NW_026894552.1:0-111282 GCF_032452875.1 Bos javanicus
GATCACGTGGCTATCATGCACTGATCACGTGGCTGATCATGCAATGATCACGTAGCAACCATGTACTTGTCACGTGACTGATCATGCACTGATCACGTAATTGATCCTGCACTGATCACGTGGCTGATCATGCACAGTCACGTGACAGAGTCATGCACTGTATCACGTGACTGATCATGCACTGATCACGTGGCTCTCATGCACTGATCATGTAGCTATCGCCACTGATCACGCTATCATGAACTGATCACGTGGCTGATCATGCAATGATCACATAGCTACCATATGCACTATTCACGTGACTGATCATGCACTGATCACGTAATTGATCATGCACTGATCACGTGGCTCATCATGCACTGATCCGGTGACTGATCATGCACTGATCACGTGACTGATCATGCACTGATCACGTAAATAATCATGAAGTGATCACGTGGATCATGCACTGATCACGTGGCTAACATGCACTGATCACGTGGCTGATCACATGCACTGATCACGTGACTGATCATGCACTGATCACGTGGCTATCATGCACTGATCACGTGGCTGATCATGCTGATCACGTGGCTGATCATGCAATGATCACGGAGCTGCCATGCACAGGTCACGTGACTGATCATGCACTGATCAGGTGACTGATCATGCACTGATCATGTGACTGATCATGCACTGATCACGTAACTGATCATGCACTGATCACGTGACTGATCATGCACTGATCACGTGGCTATCATGCACTGCTCACGTGGCTGATCATGCAATGATCACGCAGCTCCATGTACTGGTCACATGACTGATCATGCACTGATCACATAACTGATCATGCACTGATCACGTGGCTTATCATGCACTGATCATGTGACTGATCATGCGCTGATCATGTTTGCTATCATACACTGATCATGTGCCTCTGGAGGCATGAACATAGAGCTGAGTAGGCAGGAATCAGTCAGCAGGCTATAATCATGTAATTCACGTCTGAGAAATCATGCTGCTCAGCTGGCAATAATCAAGCAGATGAGCAGGCAGGAATTACGCAGCACAGGTGCATTGTCAAGCAGATGACAGGCAGGAATCGTGCAGCTCAGCTGGCAATGTCAAGCAGATGAGCAGACAGTAATCACACACTCAGCAGGCCCTGATCACGTGACTGAGCATGCACTGTTCACGTGGCTGATCATGCACACTGATCACGTGACTGATCATGCACTGATCACGTGGCTGATCATGCACTGATCACGTGGCTATCATGCACTGATCACGTGGCTGACATACACTGATCACGTGCCTGGTCATGCACTGATCACGTGGCTGATCATGCACTGATCACGTGACTGATCATGCACTGATCACGTGTCTGATCATGCACTGATCACGTGGCTATCATGCACTGCTCACGTGGCTGATCATGCATGATCACGCCATGATCACGCAGCTACCATGTACTGGTCACATGACTGATCATGCACTGATCACGTGACTGATCATGCAGTGATCACGTGGCTATCATGCACTACTCACGTGGCTGATCATGCAATGATCATGTAGCTACCATGTACAGGTCACGTGAATGATCATACACCCATCAGGTGACTGATCATGCACTGATCACGTGGCTATCATGCACTGATCACGGACTGATCATGCACTGATCACGTCTATATCATGCACTGATCACATGACTGCCCATGCACTGATCACGTGGATGATCATACACTAATCATGTGACAGATCATGCACTGATCACGTGGCTGATCATGCACTGATACCGTGACTGAGCATGGACTGATCACATGACTATCATGTAGTGATCACGTGACTTAATGGCGCTGATCATGTGACTGATCATGCGCTGATCATGTTTGCTATCATACACTGATCATGTGCCTCTGGAGGCAATAAACAAAGAGCTGAGTAGGCACGAATCAAACAGTCAGCAGGCAATAATCATGGAACTCAGGTGTGAGGAATCATGCTGCTCAGCTGGCAATAATCCAGCAGCTGAGCAGGCAGGAATTACGCAGCACAGCTGGCAATTGTCAAGCAGATGACAGGCAGGAATCGTGCAGCTCAGCTGGCAATTGTCAAGCAGATGAGCAGACAGTAATCACGCAGCTCAGCAGGCCAAGATCACGTGACTGAGCATGCACTGTTCACGTGGCTGATCATACACTGATCACGTGATGATCATGCACTGATCACTTGGATATCATGCACTGATCACGTGGCTGATCATACACTGATCACGTAACTGATCATGCACTGATCACGTGGCTATCATGCACTGATCACGTGGCTGATCATGCACTGTTCACGTGGCTGATCACACACCTGTCACGTGACATATCATGCACTGATCACGTGGCACTCATGCACTGATCACGTGGCTGATCATACACTGCTCACGTAACTCATGCACACATCACGTGGCTATCATGCACTGATCACGTGGCTGTCATGGAATGATCACGTAGCAACCATATACTGATCACGTGACTGATCATGCACTGATCACGTAAATGATCATGCACTGATCACGTGACTGATCATGCACTGATCACGTGACTGATCATGCACTGATCACGTGGCTATCATGCACTGCTCACGTGGCTGATCATGCAACGATCACGTAGCAACCATGTACTGGTCACGTGACTGATCATGCACTGATCACGTAATTGATCATGCACTGATCACGTGGCTGATCATGCACTGATCACGTGGCTGATCACACATGATCACGTGACTGATCATGCACTGATCACGTGGCTATCATGCACTGATCACGTGGCTGATCATGCACTGATCACGTGGATATCATGCACTGATCACGTGGCTGATCATACACTGATCACGTAACTGATCATGCACTGATCACGTGGCTATCATGCACTGATCACGTGGCTGATCATGCACTGATCACGTGGCTGATCACACACCTGTCACGTGACATCATGCACTGATCACGTGGAACTCATGCACTGATCACGTGGCTGATCATACTCTGCTCACGTAACTCATGCACTGATCACGTGGCTATCATGCACTGCTCACGTGGCTGTCATGCAATGATCACGTAGCAACCATATACTGGTCACGTGACTGATCATGCACTGATCACGTAACTGATCATGCACTGATCACGTGTCTGATCATGCACTGATCACGTGACTGATCATGCACTGATCACGTGGCTATCATGCACTGCTCACGTGGCTGATCATGCACGATCACGTAGCAACCATGTACTGGTCACGTGACTGATCATGCACTGATCACGTAATTGATCATGCACTGATCACGTGGCTGATCATGCACTGATCACGTGGCTGATCACACATGATCACGTGACTGATCATGCACTGATCACGTGGCTCTCATGCACTGATCACGTGACTGATCATGCACTGATCACGTGGATATCATGCACTGATCATGTGGCTGATCACACGTATCACATGACTGATCATGCACTGATCACGTGGCTATCATGCACTGATCACGTGGCTATCATGCACTGATCACGTGGCTGATCATGCAATGATCACGTAGCTACCATGTACTGGTCACGTGACTGATCATGCACTGATCACGTAATTGATCATGCACTGATCACGTGGCTGATCATGCACTGATCACGTGGCTGATCATACACTGATCACGTAACTGATCATGCACTGATCACGTAACTGATCATGCACTGATCACGTGGCTATCATGCACTGATCACTTGGCTGGATCATACACTGATCACGTGCCTGATCATGCACTGATCACGTGGCTGATCATGCACTGATCACGTGACTGATCATGCACTGATCACGTGGCTGATCATGCACTGATCACGTGGCTATCATGCACTGATCACGTGGCTGATCATGCACTGATCACGTGGCTGATCACACACACTGTCACGTGACTATCATGCACTGATCACGTGGCACTCATGCACTGATCACGTGGCTGATCATGCACTGATCACGTAACTCATGCACATCACGTGGCTATCATGCACTGATCACGTGGCTGACATACACTGATCACGTGCCTGTCATGCACTGATCACGTGGCTGATCATGCACTGATCACGTGACTGATCATGCACTGATCACGTGGCTGATCATGCACTGATCACGTGGCTATCATGCACTGATCACGTGGCTGATCATGCATGATCACGCAGCTACCATGTACTGGTCACGTGACTGATCATGCACTGATCACGTGACTGATCATGTGATCACGTGGCTGATCATGAACTATCACGTGGCTGATCATGCACTGATCACGGGACTGATCATGCACTGATCACGTCTATATCATGCACTGATCACATGACTGCCCATGCACTGATCACGTGGATGATCATACACTAATCTTGTGACAGATCATGCACTGATCACGTGGCTGATCATGCACTGATACCGTGACTGAGCATGGACTGATCACATGACTATCATGTAGTGATCACGTGACTTAATGGCGCTGATCATGTGACTGATCATGCGCTGATCATGTTTGCTATCATACACTGATCATGTGCCTCTGGAGGCAATAAACAAAGAGCTGAGTAGGCACGAATCAAACAGTCAGCAGGCACCAATCATGGAACTCAGGTGTGAGGAATCATGCTGCTCAGCTGGCAATAATCAAGCAGCTGAGCAGGCAGGAATTACGCAGCACAGCTGGCAATTGTCAAGCAGATGACAGGCAGGAATCGTGCAGCTCAGCTGGCAATTGTCAAGCAGATGAGCAGACAGTAATCACGCAGCTCAGCAGGCCCTGATCACGTGACTGAGCATGCACTGTTCACGTGGCTGATCATACACTGATCACGTGATGATCATGCACTGATCACTTGGATATCATGCACTGATCACGTGGCTGATCATACACTGTTCACGTGTCTGACCATGCACTGATCACGTGGCTGATCATACACTGCTCACGTAACTGATCATGCACTGATCACGTGGCTATCATGCACTGATCACGTGGCTGAACATGCACTGATCACGTGGCTGATCACACACCTGTCACGTGACATATCATGCACTGATCACGTGGCACTCATGCACTGATCACGTGGCTGATCATACACTGATCACGTGTCTGATCATGCACTGATCACGTGGCTGATCATGCACTGCTCACGTAACTGATCATGCACTGATCACGTGGCTATCATGCACTGATCACGTGGCTGATCATGCACTGATCACGTGGCTGATCATGCACTGATCACGTGTCTGATCATGCACTGATCACGTGGCTGATCATGCACTGATCACGTAACTGATCATGCACTGATCACGTGGCTATCATGCACTGATCACGTGGCTGATCATGCACTGATCACGTGGCTGATCACACACTGATCACGTGACTATCATGCACTGATCACGTGGCACTCATGCACTGATCACGTGGCTGATCATACACTGCTCACGTAACTCATGCACACATCACGTGGCTATCATGCACTGCTCACGTGGCTGTCATGGAATGATCACGTAGCAACCATATACTGGTCACGTGACTGATCATGCACTGATCACGTAAATGATCATGCACTGATCACGTGACTGATCATGCACTGATCACGTGACTGATCATGCACTGATCACGTGGCTATCATGCACTGATCACGTGGCTGATCATGCAATGATCACGTGCTACCATGTACTGGTCACGTGACTGATCATGCACTGATCACGTAATTGATCATGCACTGATCACGTGGCTGATCATGCACTGATCACGTGGCTGATCACACATGTATCACGTGACTGATCATGCACTGATCACGTGGCTATCATGCACTGATCACGTGACTGATCATGCACTGATCACGTCTATATCATGCACTGATCACATGACTGATCATGCACTGATCACGTGACTGATCATGCACTGATCACGTGACTGATCATGCACTGATCACGTGGCTGATCATGCACTGATCACGTGGCTGATCATGCACTGATCACGTGACTGATCATGCACTGATCACGTGACTGATCATGCACTGATCACGTGGCTATCATGCACTGATCACTAGACTGATCATGCACTGATCACGTCTATATCATGCACTGATCACATGACTGCCCATGCACTGATCACGTGGATGATCATACACTAATCTTGTGACAGATCATGCACTGATCACGTGGCTGATCATGCACTGATACCGTGACTGAGCATGGACTGATCACATGACTATCATGTAGTGATCACGTGACTTAATGGCGCTGATCATGTGACTGATCATGCGCTGATCATGTTTGCTATCATACACTGATCATGTGCCTCTGGAGGCAATAAACAAAGAGCTGAGTAGGCACGAATCAAACAGTCAGCAGGCAATAATCATGGAACTCAGGTGTGAGGAATCATGCTGCTCAGCTGGCAATAATCAAGCAGCTGAGCAGGCAGGAATTACGCAGCACAGCTGGCAATTGTCAAGCAGATGACAGGCAGGAATCGTGCAGCTCAGCTGGCAATTGTCAAGCAGATGAGCAGACAGTAATCACGCAGCTCAGCAGGCCCAGATCACGGGACTGAGCATGCACTGTTCACGTGGCTGATCATACACTGATCACGTGATGATCATGCACTGATCACTTGGATATCATGCACTGATCACGTGGCTGATCATACACTGTTCACGTGTCTGACCATGCACTGATCACGTGGCTGATCATACACTGCTCACGTAACTGATCATGCACTGATCACGTGGCTATCATGCACTGATCACGTGGCTGAACATGCACTGTTCACGTGGCTGATCACACACCTGTCACGTGACATATCATGCACTGATCACGTGGCACTCATGCACTGATCACGTGGCTGATCATACTCTGCTCACGTAACTCATGCACACATCACGTGGCTATCATGCACTGCTCACGTGGCTCGTCATGGAATGATCACGTAGCAACCATATACTGGTACGTGACTGATCATGCAAAGATCACGTAAATGATCATGCACTGTTCACGTGACTGATCATGTACTGATCACGTGACTGATCATGCACTGATCACGTGGCTATCATGCACTGCTCACGTGGCTGATCATGCAACGATCACGTAGCAACCATGTACTGGTCACGTGACTGATCATGCACTGATCACGTAATTGATCATGCACTGATCACGTGGCTCATCATGCACTGATCACGTGGCTGATCACACATGTATCACGTGACTGATCATGCACTGATCACGTGGCTATCATGCACTGATCACGTGGCTATCATGCACTGATCACGTGGCTGATCACACACTTATCACATGACTGATCATGCACTGATCACGTGGCTATCATGCACTGATCACGTGGCTATCATGCACTGATCACGTGGCTGATCAGGCAATGATCACGTAGCTACCATGTACTGGTCACGTGACTGATCATGCACTGATCACGTAACTGATCATGCACTGATCACGTGGCTGATCATGCACTGATCACGTGGCTGATCATACACTGATCACATGACTGATCATGCACTGATCACGTGACTGATCATGCACTGATCACGTGGCTATCATGCACTGATCACGTGGCTGATCATACACTGATCACGTGCTTGGTCATGCACTGATCACGTGGCTGATCATGCACTGATCACGTGACTGATCATGCACTGATCACGTCTGATCATGCACTGATCACGTGGCTATCATGCACTGCTCACGTGGCTGATCATGCAATGATCACGTAGCAACCATATACTGGTCACGTGACTGATCATGCACTGATCACGTAAATGATCATGCACTGATCACGTGACTGATCATGCACTGATCACGTGACTGATCATGCACTGATCACGTGGCTATCATGCACTGATCACGTGGCTATCATGCACTGATCACGTGGCTGATCATGCACTGATCACGTAGCTACCATGTACTGGTCACGTGACTGATCATGCACTGATCACGTAATTGATCATGCACTGATCACGTGGCTGATCATGCACTGATCACGTGGCTGATCATGCACTGATCACGTGAGTTATCATGCACTGATCACGTGACTGATCATGCACTGATCACGTGGCTGATCATGCACTGATCACGTGACTGATCATGCACTGATCACGTGTCTGATCATGCACTGATCACGTGGCTATCATGCACTGCTCACGTGGCTGATCATGCATGATCACGGCTACCATGTACTGGTCACATGACTGATCATGCACTGATCACGTGACTGATCATGCAGTGATCACGTGGCTATCATGCACTACTCACGTGGCTGATCATGCAATGATCATGTAGCTACCATGTACAGGTCACGTGAATGATCATACACCCATCAGGTGACTGATCATGCACTGATCACGTGGCTATCATGCACTGATCACGAGACTGATCATGCACTGATCACGTCTATATCATGCACTGATCACATGACTGATCATGCACTGATCACGTGGCTGATCATACTAATCTTGTGACAGATCATGCACTGATCACGTGGCTGATCATGCACTGATACCGTGACTGAGCATGGACTGATCACATGACTATCATGTAGTGATCACGTGACTTAATGGCGCTGATCATGTGACTGATCATGCGCTGATCATGTTTGCTATCATACACTGATCATGTGCCTCTGGAGGCAATAAACAAAGAGCTGAGTAGGCACGAATCAACAGTCAGCAGGCAATAATCATGGAACTCAGCTGTGAGGAATCATGCTGCTCAGCTGGCAATAATCAAGCAGCTGAGCAGGCAGGAATTACGCAGCACAGCTGGCAATTGTCAAGCAGATGACAGGCAGGAATCGTGCAGCTCAGCTGGCAATTGTCAAGCAGATGAGCAGACAGTAATCACGCAGCTCAGCAGGCCCAGATCACGTGACTGAGCATGCACTGTTCACGTGGCTGATCATACACTGATCACGTGATGATCATGCACTGATCACTTGGATATCATGCACTGATCACGTGGCTGTTCATACACTGTTCACGTGTCTGACCATGCACTGATCACGTGGCTGATCATACACTGCTCACGTAACTGATCATGCACTGATCACGTGGCTATCATGCACTGATCACGTGGCTGAACATGCACTGTTCACGTGGCTGATCACACACCTGTCACGTGACATATCATGCACTGATCACGTGGCACTCATGCACTGATCACGTGGCTGATCATACTCTGCTCACGTAACTCATGCACACAACACGTGGCTATCATGCACTGCTCACGTGGCTCGTCATGGAATGATCACGTAGCAACCATATACTGGTCACGTGACTGATCATGCAAAGATCACGTAAATGATCATGCACTGTTCACGTGACTGATCATGTACTGATCACGTGACTGATCATGCACTGACCATGTGGCTATCATGCTCTGCTCACGTGGCTGATCATGCAACGATCACGTAGCAACCATGCTGGTCACGTGACTGATCATGCACTGATCACGTAATTGATCCTGCACTGATCACGTGGCTCATCATGCACTGATCACGTGGCTGATCACACATGATCACGTGACTGATCATGCACTGATCACTTGGCTCTCATGCACTGATCACGTGGCTGTCATGCACTGATCACGTGGATATCATGCACTGATCACGTGGCTGATCACACACTGATCACATGACTGATCATGCACTGATCACGTGGCTATCATGCACTGATCACGTGGCTATCATGCACTGATCACGTGGCTGATCATGCAATGATCACGTAGCTACCATGTACTGGTCACGTGACTGATCATGCACTGATCACGTAATTGATCATGCACTGATCACGTGGCTGATCATGCACTGATCACGTGGCTGATCATACACTGATCACATGACTGATCATGCACTGATCACGTGATCATGCACTGATCACGTGGCTATCATGCACTGATCACGTGGCTGATCATACACTGATCACGTGCCTGGTCATGCACTGATCACGTGGCTGATCATGCACTGATCACGTGACTGATCATGCACTGATCACGTGTCTGATCATGCACTGATCACGTGGCTATCATGCACTGCTCACGTGGCTGATCATGCCATGATCACGCGGCTACCATGTACTGGTCACATGACTGATCATGCACTGATCACGTGACTGATCATGCACTGATCACGTGGCTATCATGCACTACTCACGTGGCTGATCATGCAATGATCATGTAGCTACCATGTACAGGTCACGTGAATGATCATACACCCATCAGGTGACTGATCATGCACTGATCACGTGGCTATCATGCACTGATCACGTGACTGATCATGCACTGATCACGTCTATATCATGCACTGATCACATGACTGCCATGCACTGATCACGTGGATGATCATACACTAATCTTGTGACAGATCATGCACTGATCACGTGGCTGATCATGCACTGATACCGTGACTGAGCATGGACTGATCACATGACTATCATGTAGTGATCACGTGACTTAATGGCGCTGATCATGTGACTGATCATGCGCTGATCATGTTTGCTATCATACACTGATCATGTGCCTCTGGAGGCAATAAACAAAGAGCTGAGTAGGCACGAATCAAACAGTCAGCAGGCAATAATCATGGAACTCAGGTGTGAGGAATCATGCTGCTCAGCTGGCAATAATCAAGCAGCTGAGCAGGCAGGAATTACGCAGCACAGCTGGCAATTGTCAAGCAGATGACAGGCAGGAATCGTGCAGCTCAGCTGGCAATTGTCAAGCAGATGAGCAGACAGTAATCACGCAGCTCAGCAGGCCCTGATCACGTGACTGAGCATGCACTGTTCACGTGGCTGATCATACACTGATCACGTGATGATCATGCACTGATCACGTGGCTATCATGCACTGATCACGTGGCTGATCATACACTGATCACGTGTGATCATGCACTGATCACGTGGCTGATCATGCACTGATCACGTGGCTGATCATGCACTGATCACGTGGCTGATCACACACTGATCACGTGACTATCATGCACTGATCACGTGGCACTCATGCACTGATCACGTGGCTGATCATGCACTGATCACGTACTATCATGCACACATCACGTGGCTATCATGCACTGATCACGTGGTTGTCATGCACTGATCACGAGCTATCATGCACTGATCACGTGACTGATCATGCACTGATCACGTGAATGATCATGCACTGATCACGTGACTGATCATGCACTGATCACGTGACTGATCATGCACTGATCACGTGGCTATCATGCACTGCTCACGTGGCTGATCATGCAATGATCACGTAGCAACCATGCACTGATCACGTGACTGATCATGCACTGATCACGTAATTGATCATGCACTGATCACGTGGCTCATCATGCACTGATCACGTGGCTGATCATGCACTATCACGTGACTGATCATGCACTGATCACGTGACTGATCATGCACTGATCATTGGCTATCATGCACTGATCACGTGGCTGATCATGCACTGATCACGTGACTGATCATGCACTGATCACGTGGCTATCATGCACTGATCACGTGACTGATCATGCACTGATCACGTGACTGATCATGCACTGATCACGTGACTGATCATGCACTGATCACGTGGCTATCATGCACTGATCACGTGGCTGATCATGCACTGATCACGTGGCTACCATGCACTGGTCACATGACTGATCATGCACTGATCACATGACTGATCATGCACTGATCACCTGGCTTATCATGCACTGATCATGTGACTGATCATGCACTGATCATGTTTGCTATCATACACTGATCATGTGCCTCTGGAGGCAATGAACAAAGAGCTGAGTAGGCACGAATCAATCAGCAGGCAATAATCATGGAACTCACCTCTGAGGAATCATGCTGCTCAGCTGGCAATAATCAAGCAGATGAGCAGGCAGGAATTACGCAGCACAGCTGGCAATTGTCAAGGAGATGACAGGCAGGAATCGTGCAGCTCAGCTGGCAATTGTCAAGCAGATGAGCAGACAGTAATCACGCAGCTCAGCAGGCCCTGATCACGTGACTGAGCATGCACTGTTCACGTGGCTGATCATACACTGATCACGTGACTGATCATGCACTGATCACGTGGCTATCATGCACTGATCACGTGGCTGATCATACACTGTTCACGTGTCTGACCATGCACTGATCACGTGGCTGATCATGCACTGATCACGTAACTGATCATGCACTGATCACGTAGCTATCATGCACTGATCACGTGGCTGATCATGCACTGTTCACGTGGCTGATCACACACTGTCACGTGACATATCATGCACTGATCACGTGGCATCATGCACTGATCACGTGGCTGATCATACACTGCTCACGTAACTGATCATGCACACATCACGTGGCTATCATGCACTGCTCACGTGGCTCGTCATGCAATGATCACGTAGCTACCATATACTGGTCACGTGACTGATCATGCAAAGATCACGTAAATGATCATGCACTGTTCACGTGACTGATCATGTACTGATCACGTGACTGATCATGCACTGATCACGTGGCTGATCATGCACTGATCACGTGGCTGATCATGCACTGATCACGTGGCTGATCATGCACTGATCACGTGGCTGATCATGCACTGATCACGTGGCTGATCATGCACTGATCACGTGGCTGATCATGCACTGATCACGTGGCTATCATGCACTGATCACGTGGCTGATCATGCACTGATCACGTGACTGATCATGCACTGTTCACGTGGCTGATCATGCACTGATCACGTGACTGATCATGCACTGATCACATTGATCATGCACTGATCACGTGGCTGATCATGCACTGATCACGTGACTGACCATGCACTGATCACGTGATGATCATGCACTGATCACGTGGCTATCATGCACTGATCACGTGGCTGATCATGCACTGATCACGTGGCTGATCATGCACTGATCACTGGCTATCATGCACTGATCACGTGGCTATCATGCACTGATCACGTGGCTGATCATACACTGATCACGTGACTGATCATGCACTGATCACGTATATCATGCACTGATCACGTGACTGATCATGCACTGATCACGTGATGATCATGCACTGATCACGTGACTGATCATGCACTGATCACGTGGCTATCATGCACTGCTCACGTGGCTGATCATGCAATGATCACGTAGCTACCATGTACTGGTCACGTGACTGATCATGCACTGATCACGTAATTGATCATGCACTGATCACGTGGCTGATCATGCACTGATCACGTGACTGATCATGCACTGATCACGTAACTGATCATGCACTGATCACGTGGCTATCATGCACTGCTCACGTGGCTGATCATGCAATGATCACGTAGCTACCATGTACTGGTCACGTGACTGATCATGCACTGATCACGTGATTGATCATGCACTGATCACGTGGCTGATCATGCACTGATCACGTGGCTGATCATGCACTGATCACGTGGCTGATCATGCACTGATCACGTGACTGATCATGCACTGATCACGTGGCTATCATGCACTGATCACGTGGCTGGTCATACACTGATCACGTGCCTGGTCATGCACAGATTACATGACTGATCATGCACTGAACACGTGACTGATCATGCACTGATCACGTGGCTATCATGCACTACTCACGTCGCTGATCATGCAATGATCATGTAGCTACCATGTACCGGTGAGGTGACTGATCATACACCCATCAGATGACTGATCATGCACTGATCACGTGGCTATCATGCACTGTTCACGTGGCTGATCATACACTGATCACCTGCCTGGTCATGCACAGATCACGTGACAAATCATGAACTGATCACATAGCTGATCATGAACTGATCACCTGGCTGATCATGCACTGATCACCTGGCTGATCATGCACTGATACCGTGACTGAGCATGGACTGATCACATGACTATCATGTAGTAATCACGTGACTTAATGGCGCTGATCATGTGACTGATCATGCGCTGATCATGTTTGCTATCATACACTGATCTTGTGCCTCTGGAGGCAATAAACAAAGAGCTGAGTAGGCACGAATCAAACAGTCAGCAGGCAATAATCTTGGAACTCAGCTGTGAGGACTCATGCTGCTCAGCTGGCAATAATCAAGCAGCTGAGCAGGCAGGAATTACGCAGCACAGCTGGCAATTGTCAAGCAGATGACAGGCAGGAATCGTGCAGCTCAGCTGGCAGTTGTCAAGCAGATGAGCAGACAGTAATCACGCAGCTCAGCAGGCCCAGATCACGTGACTGAGCATGCACTGTTCACGTGGCTGATCATACACTGATCACGTGATGATCATGCACTGATACTTGGATATCATGCACTGATCACGTGGCTGATCATACACTGTTCACGTGTCTGACCATGCACTGATCACGTGGCTGATCATACACTGCTCACGTAACTGATCATGCACTGATCACGTGGCTATCATGCAATGATCATGTGGCTGAACATGCACTGTTCACGTGGCTGATCACACACCTGTCACCTGACATAACATGCACTGATCACGTGGCACTCATGCACTGATCACGTGGCTGATCATACTCTGCTCACGTAACTGATCATGCACACATCACGTGGCTATCATGCACTTCTCACGTGGCTCGTCATGGTTTGATCACGTAACTACCATATACTGGTAACGTGACTGATCATGCACAGATCACGTAAATGATCATGCACTGTTCACCTGACTGATCATGTACTGATCACGTGACTGATCATGCACTGATCACGTGGCTATCATGCTCTGCTCACGTGGCTGATCATGCAAAGATCACGTAGCAACCATGCACTGATCACGTAATTGATCCTGCACTGATTACGTGGCTCATCATGCACTGATCACGTGGCTGATCACACATGTATCACGTGACTGATCATGCACTGATCACGTGGCTCTCATGCACTGATCACGTGGCTGTCATGCACTGATCACGTGGATATCATGCACTGATCACGTGGCTGATCACACACGTATCACATGACAGATCATGCACTGATCACGTGGCTATCATGCACTGATCACGTGGTTATCATGCACTGATCACGTGGCTTATCAGGCAATGATCACGTAGCTACCATGTACTGGTCACTTGACTGATCATGCACTGATCACGTAATTGATCATGCACTGATCACGTGACTGATCATGCACTGATCACGTGGCTATCATGCACTGATCACTTGGCTGGTCATACACTGATCACGTGCCTGGTAATGCACAGATTACATGACTGATCATGCACTGAACACGTGACTGATCATGCACTGATCACGTGGATATCATGCACTACTCACGTGGCTGATCATGCAATGATCATGTAGCTACCATGTACCGGTGAGGTGACTGATCATACTCCCATCAGGTGACGGATCATGCACTGATCACGTGGCTATCATGCACTGTTCACGTGGCTGATCATACACTGATCACCTGCCTGGTCATGCACAGATCACGTGACAAATCATGAACTGATCACATAGCTATCATGAACTGATCACCTGGCTGATCATGCACTGATCACGTGGCTGATCATGCACTGATACCGTGACTGAGCATGGACTGATCACATGACTATCATGTAGTGATCACGTGACTTAATGGCGCTGATCATGTGACTGATCATGCGCTGATCATGTTTGCTATCATACACTGATCTTGTGCCTCTGGAGGCAATAAACAAAGAGCTGAGTAGGCACGAATCAAACAGTCAGCAGGCAATAATCATGGAACTCAGCTGTGAGGACTCATGCTGCTCAGCTGGCAATAATCAAGCAGCTGAGCAGGCAGGAATTACGCAGCACAGCTGCCAATTGTCAAGCAGATGACAGGCAGGAATCGTGCAGCTCAGCTGGCAATTGTCAAGCAGATGAGCAGACAGTAATCACGCAGCTCAGCAGGCCCTGATCACGTGACTGAGCATGCACTGTTCACGTGGCTGATCATACACTGATCACGTGATGATCATGCACTGATCACTTGGATATCATGCACTGATCACGTGGCTGATCATGCACTGATCACGTGTCTGACCATGCACTGATCACGTGGCTGATCATACACTGCTCACGTAACTGATCATGCACTGATCACGTGGCTATCATGCACTGATCACGTGGCTGATCATGCACTGATCACGTGGCTGATCATGCACTGATCACGTGACTGATCATGCACTGATCACGTGGCTATCATGCACTGATCACGTGGCTGATCATGCACTGATCACGTGGCTGATCATGCACTGATCACGTGACTGATCATGGACTGATCACATGACTATCATGTAGTGATCACATGACTTAATGGCTGTGATCATGTGACTGATCATGCGCTGATCATGTTTGCTATCATACACTGATCATGTGCCTCTGGAGCAATAAACAAAGAGCTGAGTAGGCACGAATCAAACAGTCAGCAGGCAATAATCATGGAACTCAGCTGTGAGGACTCATGCTGCTCAGCTGGCAATAATCAAGCAGCTGAGCAGGCAGGAATTACGCAGCACAGCTGGCAATTGTCAAGCAGATGACAGGCAGGAAACGTGCAGCTCAGCTGGCAATTGTCAAGCAGATGAGCAGACAGTAATCACGCAGCTCAGCAGGCCCTAATCACGTGACTGAGCATGCACTGTTCACGTGGCTGATCATACACTGATCACGTGATGATCATGCACTGATACTTGGATATCAGGCAGTGATAACGTGGCTGATCATACACTGTTCTCGTGTCTGACCATGCACTGATTAAGTGGCTGATCATACACTGCTCACGTAACTGATCATGCACTGATCACGTGGCTATCATGCACTGATCACGTGGCTGAACATGCACTGTTCACGTGGCTGATCACACACCTGTCACGTGACATAACATGCACTGATCACGTGGCACTCATGCACTGATCACGTGGCTGATCATACTCTGCTCACGTAACTGATCATGCACACATCACGTGGCTATCATGCACTTCTCACGTGGCTCGTCATGGAATGATCACGTAACTACCATATACTGGTAACGTGACTGATCATGAACAGATCACGTAAATGATCATGCACTGTTCACGTGACTGATCATGTATTGATCACGTGGCTATCATGCACTGATCACGTGGCTGATCAGGCAATGATCACGTAACTAACATGTACTGGTCACGTGACTGATCATGCACTGAACACGTAATTGATCATGCACTGATCATGTGGCTGATCATGCACTGATCACGTGGCTGATCATACTCTGATCACGTGACTGATCATGCAATGATCTCGTGGCTGATCATGCACTGATCACGTGACTGATCATGCACTGATCTCGTGTCTGATAATGTACTGATCACGTGGCTATCATGCACTGATCACGTGGCTGTCATGCACTGATCACGTGGATATCATGCACTGATCATGTGGCTGATCACACACGTATCACATGACTGATCATGCACTGATCACGTGGCTATCATGCACTGATCACGTGGCTATCATGCACTGATCACGTGGCTTATCAGGCAATGATCACGTAGCTACCTTGTACTGGTCACGTAACTGATCATGCACTGAGCACGTAATTGATCATGCACTGATCATGTGGCTGATCATGCACTGATCACGTGGCTGATCATACACTGATCACATAACTGATCATGCACTGATCACGTGACTGATCATGCACTGATCACGTGGCTATCATGCACTGATCACTTGGCTGGACATACACTGATCACGTGCCTGGTCATGCACTGATCACGTGGCTGATCATGCACTGATCATGACTGATCATGCACTGATCTCGTGCCTGATCATGCACTGATCACGTGACTGATCATGCACTGATCTCGTGACTGATCATGCACTGATCACGTGGCTATCATGCACTGCTCACGCGGCTGATCATGCCATCATCACGCAGCTACCATGTACTGGTCACATGACTGATCATGCACTGATCACGTGACTGATCAAGCAGTGATCACGTGGCTATCATGAACTACTCACGTGGCTGATCATGCAATGATCATGTAGCTACCATGTACAGGTCACGTGAATGATCCTACACCCATCAGGTGACTGATCATGCACTGATCACGTGGCTATCATGCACGGATCACGAGACTGTTCATGCACTGTTCACGTCTATAACATGCACTGATCACATGACTGCCCGTGCACTGATCACGTGAATGATCATACACTAATCTTGTGACAGATCATGTACTGATCACGTGGCTGATCATGCACTGATACCATGACTGAGCATGGACTGATCACATGACTATCATGTAGTGATCACGTGACTTAATGGCACTGATCATGTGACTGATCATGCGCTGATCATGTTTGCTATCATACACTGATCATGTGCCTCTGGAGGCAATAAACAAAGAGCTGAGTAGGCACGAATCAAACAGTCAGCAGGCAATAATCATGGAACTCAGGTGTGAGGAATCATGCTGCTCAGCTGGCAATAATCAAGCAGCTGAACAGGCAGGAATTATGCAGCACAGCTGGCAATTGTCAAGCAGATGACAGGCAGGAATCGTGCAGCTCAGCTGGCAATTGTCAAGCAGATGAGCAGACAGTAATCACGCAGCTCAGCAGGCCCAGATCACGTGACTGAGCATGCACTGTTCACGTGGCTGATCATACACTGATCACGTGATGATCATGCACTGATCACTTGGATATCATGCACTGATCACGTGGCTGATCATACACTGTTCACGTGTCTGACCATGCACTGATCACGTGGCTGATCATGCACTGCTCACGTAACTGATCATGCACTGATCACGTGGCTATCATGCACTGATCACGTGGCTGAACATGCACTGTTCACGTGGCTGATCACACACCTGTCACGTGACATATCATGCACTGATCACGTGGCACTCATGCACTGATCACGTGGCTGATCATACTCTGCTCACGTAACTCATGCACACATCACGTGGCTATCAAGCACTACTCACGTGGCTCGTCATGGAATGATCACGTAGCAACCATATACTGGTAACGTGACTGATCATGCAAAGATCACGTAAATGATCATGCACTGTTCACGTGACTGATCATGTACTGATCACGTGACTGATCATGCACTGACCACGTGGCTATCATGCTCTGCTCACGTGGCTGATCATGCAACGATCACGTAGCAACCATGTACTGGTCACGTGACTGATCATGCACTGATCACGTAATTGATCGTGCACTGATCACGTGGCTCATCATGCACTGATCACGTGGCTGATCACACATGTATCACGTGACTGATCATGCACTGGTCCCGTGGCTCTCATGCACTGATCACGTGGCTGTCATGCACTGATCACGTGGATATCATGCACTGATCACGTGGCTGATCACACACGTATCACATGACTGATCATGCACTGATCACGTGGCTATCATGCACTGATCACGTGGCTATCATGCACTGATCATGTGGCTGATCAAGCAATGATCACGTAGCTACCATGTACTGGTCACGTGACTGATCATGCACTGATCACGTAACCGATCATGCACTGATCATGTGGCTGATCATGCACTGATCACGTGGCTGATCATACACTGATCACATAACTGATCATGCACTGATCACGTGACTGATCATGCACTGATCACGTGGCTATCATGCACTGATCACTTGGCAACCATACACTGATCACGTGCCTGGTCATGCACTGATCACGTGGCTGATCATACACTGATCTCGTATCTGATCATGCACTGATCACGTGGCTGATCATGCACTGATCACGTGACTATCATGCACTGATCACTTGGCTATCATGCACTGATCACGTGACTGATCATGTACTGATCTCGTGTCTGATCATGCACTGATCACGTGGCTGATCATACACTGCTCACGTGGCTGGTCATGCCATGATCACGCAGCTGACCATGTACCTGATCTCGTGTCTGATCATGCACTGATCACGTGGCTGATCATGCACTGATCACGTGACTGATCATGCACTGATCACTTGGATATCATGCACTGATCACGTGGCTGATCATACACTGATCTCGTGTCTGACCATGCACTGATCACGTGGCTGATCATACACTGCTCACGTAACTGATCATGCACTGATCACGTGGCTATCATGCACTGATCACGTGGCTGAACATGCACTGTTCACGTGGCTGATCACACACCTGTCACGTGACATATCATGCACTGATCACGTGGAACTCATGCACTGATCACGTGGCTGATCATACTCTGCTCACGTAACTCATGCACACATCACGTGGCTATCAAGCACTGCTCACGTGGCTCGTCATGGAATGATCACGTAGCAACCATATACTGGTAACGTGACTGATCATGCAAAGATCACGTAAATGATCATGCACTGTTCACGTGTCTGATCATGTACTGATCACGTGACTGATCATGCACTGACCACGTGCCTATCATGCTCTGCTCACGTGGCTGATCATGCAACGATCATGTAGCAACCATGTACTGGTCACGTGACTGATCATGCACTGATCACGTAATTGATCCTGCACTGATCACGTGGCTCATCATGCACTGATCACGTGGCTGATCACACATGTATCCCGTGACTGATCATGCACTGATCCCGTGGCTCTCATGCACTGATCACGTGGCTGATCATGCACTGATCACGTGGATATCATGCACTGATCATGTGGCTGATCACACACGTATCACATGACTGATCATGCACTGATCCCGTGGCTCTCATGCACTGATCACGTGGCTGATCATGCACTGATCACGTGGCTATCATGCACTGATCACGTGGCTTATCAGGCAATGATCACGTAGCTACCATGTACTGTCACGTAACTGATCATGCACTGAGCACGTAATTGATCATGCACTGATCATGTGGCTGATCATGCACTGATCACGTGGCTGATCATACACTGATCACATAACTGAACATGCACTGATCACGTGACTGATCATGCACTGATCACGTGGCTATCATGCACTGATCACTTGGCTGGACATACACTGATCACGTGCCTGGTCATGCACTGATCACGTGGCTGATCATGCACTGATCACGTGACTGATCATGCACTGATCACGTGTCTGATCATGCACTGATCACGTGGCTATCATGCACTGATCATGTGCCTCTGGAGGCAATAAACAAAGAGCTGAGTAGGCACGAATCAAACAGTCAGCAGGCAATAATCATGGAACTCAGGTGTGAGGAATCATGCTGCTCAGCTGGCAATAATCAAGCAGCTGAACAGGCAGGAATTACGCAGCACAGCTGGCAATTGTCAAGCAGATGACAGGCAGGAATCGTGCAGCTCAGCTGGCAATTGTCAAGCAGATGAGCAGACAGTAATCACGCAGCTCAGCAGGCCCAGATCACGTGACTGAGCATGCACTGTTCACGTGGCTGATCATACACTGATCACGTGATGATCATGCACTGATCACTTGGATATCATGCACTGATCACGTGGCTGATCATACACTGTTCACGTGTCTGACCATGCACTGATCACGTGGCTGATCATGCACTGCTCACGTAACTGATCATGCACTGATCACGTGGCTATCATGCACTGATCACTGGCTGATCACACACCTGTCACGTGACATATCATGCACTGATCACGTGGCACTCATGCACTGATCACGTGGCTGATCATACTCTGCTCACGTAACTCATGCACACATCACGTGGCTATCATGCACTGCTCACGTGGCTCGTCATGGAATGATCACGTAGCAACCATATACTGGTCACGTGACTGATCATGCAAATCACGTAAATGATCATGCACTGTTCACGTGACTGATCATGTACTGATCACGTGACTGATCATGCACTGATCACGTGGCTATCATGCTCTGCTCACGTGGCTGATCATGCAACGATCACCTAGCAACCATGTACTGGTCACGTGACTGATCATGCACTGATCACGTAATTGATCCTGCACTGATCACGTGGCTCATCATGCACTGATCACGTGGCTGATCACACATGTATCACGTGACTGATCATGCACTGATCACGTGGCTCTCATGCACTGATCACGTGGCTGTCATGCACTGATCACGTGGATATCATGCACTGATCACGTGGCTGATCACACACGTATCACATGACTGATCATGCACTGATCACGTGGCTATCATGCACTGATCACGTGGCTATCATGCACTGATCACGTGGCTGATCATGCACTGATCACGTAGCTACCATGTACTGGTCACGTGACTGATCATGCACTGATCACGTAATTGATCATGCACTGATCACGTGGCTGATCATGCACTGATCACGTGGCTGATCATGCACTGATCACGTACTGATCATGCACTGATCACGTGACTGATCATGCACTGATCACGTGGCTATCATGCACTGATCACTTGGCTGATCATGCACTGATCACGTGCCTGATCATGCACTGATCACGTGACTGATCATGCACTGATCACGTGTGATCATGCACTGATCACGTGGCTATCATGCACTGATCACGTGGCTGATCATGCCATGGTCACGCAGCTACCATGTACTGGTCACATGACTGATCATGCACTGATCACGTGACTGATCATGCACTGATCACGTGGCTATCATGACTACTCACGTGGCTGATCATGCAATGATCATGTAGCTACCATGTACAGGTCACGTGAATGATCATACACCCATCAGGTGACTGATCATGCACTGATCACGTGGCTATCATGCACTGATCACGAGACTGATCATGCACTGATCACGTGTATATCATGCACTGATCACATGACTGCCCATGCACTGATCACGTGGATGATCATACACTAATCACGTGACAGATCATGCACTGATCACGTGGCTGATCATGCACTGATACCGTGACTGAGCATGGACTGATCACATGACTATCATGTAGTGATCACGTGACTTAATGGCACTGATCATGTGACTGATCATGCGCTGATCATGTTTGCTATCATACACTGATCATGTGCCTCTGGAGGCAATAAACAAAGAGCTGAGTAGGCACGAATCAAACAGTCAGCAGGCAATAATCATGGAACTCAGGTGTGAGGAATCATGCTGCTCAGCTGGCAATAATCAAGCAGCTGAGCAGGCAGGAATTACGCAGCACAGCTGGCAATTGTCAAGCAGATGACAGGCAGGAATCGTGCAGCTCAGCTGGCAATTGTCAAGCAGATGAGCAGACAGTAATCACGCAGCTCAGCAGGCCCTGATCACGTGACTGAGCATGCACTGTTCACGTGGCTGATCATACACTGATCACGTGACTGATCATGCACTGATCACGTGGCTGATCATGCACTGATCACGTGACTGATCATGCACTGATCACGTGGCTATCATGCACTGATCACGTGGCTGATCATGCACTGATCACGTGCCTGATCATGCACTGATCACGTGGCTGATCATGCACTGATCACGTGGCTGATCATGCACTGATCACGTGGCTGATCATGCACTGATCACGTGACTGATCATGCACTGATCACGTGACTGATCATGCACTGATCACGTGGCTATCATGCACTGCTCACGTGGCTGATCATGCATGATCACGCAGCTACCATGTACTGGTCACGTGACTGATCATGCACTGATCACGTGGCTGATCATGCACTGATCACGTGATGATCATGCACTGATCACGTGGATATCATGCACTGATCACGTGGCTGATCATGCACTGATCACGTGTCTGACCATGCACTGATCACGTGGCTGATCATGCACTGATCACGTAACTGATCATGCACTGATCACGTGGCTATCATGCACTGATCACGTGGCTGATCATGCACTGATCACGTGGCTGATCACACACTGTCACGTGACATATCATGCACTGATCACGTGGCACTCATGCACTGATCACGTGGCTGATCATACACTGCTCACGTAACTCATGCACACATCACGTGGCTATCATGCACTGCTCACGTGGCTGTCATGGAATGATCACGTAGCAACCATATACTGGTCACGTGACTGATCATGCACTGATCACGTAAATGATCATGCACTGTTCACGTGACTGATC
This sequence comes from Bos javanicus, assembly GCF_032452875.1. NCBI lineage: Eukaryota > Metazoa > Chordata > Mammalia > Artiodactyla > Bovidae > Bos > Bos javanicus. Next base: position 24,069 of record NW_026894552.1, read on the forward strand.
ATGCACTGATCACGTGACTGATCATGCACTGATCACGTGGCTATCATGCACTGCTCACGTGGCTGATCATGCAACGATCACGTAGCAACCATGTACTGGTCACGTGACTGATCATGCACTGATCACGTAATTGATCATGCACTGATCACGTGGCTCATCATGCACTGATCACGTGGCTGATCACACATGTATCACGTGACTGATCATGCACTGATCACGTGGCTCTCATGCACTGATCACGTGGCTGTCATGCACTGATCACGTGGATATCATGCACTGATCACGTGGCTGATCACACACTATCACATGACTGATCATGCACTGATCACGTGGCTATCATGCACTGATCACGTGGCTATCATGCACTGATCACGTGGCTATCATGCACTGATCACGTGGCTGATCATGCACTGATCACGTAGCTACCATGTACTGGTCACGTGACTGATCATGCACTGATCACGTAACTGATCATGCACTGATCACGTGGCTGATCATGCACTGATCACGTGGCTGATCATGCACTGATCACATAACTGATCATGCACTGATCACGTGACTGATCATGCACTGATCACGTGGCTATCATGCACTGATCACGTGGCTGACATACACTGATCACGTGCCTGATCATGCACTGATCACGTGGCTGATCATGCACTGATCACGTGACTGATCATGCACTGATCACGTGTCTGATCATGCACTGATCACGTGGCTATCATGCACTGCTCACGTGGCTGATCATGCATGATCACGCAGCTACCATGTACTGGTCACATGACTGATCATGCACTGATCACGTGACTGATCATGCAGTGATCACGTGGCTATCATGCACTACTCACGTGGCTGATCATGCAATGATCATGTAGCTACCATGTACAGGTCACGTGAATGATCATACACCCATCAGGTGACTGATCATGCACTGATCACGTGGCTATCATGCACTGATCACGAGACTGATCATGCACTGATCACGTCTATATCATGCACTGATCACATGACTGCCCATGCACTGATCACGTGGATGATCATACACTAATCTTGTGACAGATCATGCACTGATCACGTGGCTGATCATGCACTGATACCGTGACTGAGCATGGACTGATCACATGACTATCATGTAGTGATCACGTGACTTAATGGCACTGATCATGTGACTGATCATGCGCTGATCATGTTTGCTATCATACACTGATCATGTGCCTCTGGAGGCAATAAACAAAGAGCTGAGTAGGCACGAATCAAACAGTCAGCAGGCAATAATCATGGAACTCAGCTGTGAGGAATCATGCTGCTCAGCTGGCAATAATCAAGCAGCTGAACAGGCAGGAATTACGCAGCACAGCTGGCAATTGTCAAGCAGATGACAGGCAGGAATCGTGCAGCTCAGCTGGCAATTGTCAAGCAGATGAGCAGACAGTAATCACGCAGCTCAGCAGGCCCAGATCACGTGACTGAGCATGCACTGTTCACGTGGCTGATCATACACTGATCACGTGATGATCATGCACTGATCACTTGGATATCATGCACTGATCACGTGGCTGATCATACACTGTTCACGTGTCTGACCATGCACTGATCACGTGGCTGATCATGCACTGCTCACGTAACTGATCATGCACTGATCACGTGGCTATCATGCACTGATCACGTGGCTGAACATGCACTGTTCACGTGGCTGATCACACACCTGTCACGTGACATATCATGCACTGATCACGTGGCACTCATGCACTGATCACGTGGCTGATCATACTCTGCTCACGTAACTCATGCACACATCACGTGGCTATCATGCACTGCTCACGTGGCTCGTCATGGAATGATCACGTAGCAACCATATACTGGTCACGTGACTGATCATGCAAGATCACGTAAATGATCATGCACTGTTCACGTGACTGATCATGTACTGATCACGTGACTGATCATGCACTGATCACGTGGCTATCATGCTCTGCTCACGTGGCTGATCATGCAACGATCATGTAGCAACCATGTACTGGTCACGTGACTGATCATGCACTGATCACGTAATTGATCCTGCACTGATCACGTGGCTCATCATGCACTGATCACGTGGCTGATCACACATGTATCACGTGACTGATCATGCACTGATCACGTGGCTCTCATGCACTGATCACGTGGCTATCATGCACTGATCACGTGGATATCATGCACTGATCACGTGGCTGATCATGCACTGTTCACGTGACTGATCATGCACTGATCACGTGGCTGATCATGCACTGATCACGTGGCTGATCATGCACTGATCACGTGGCTATCATGCACTGATCACGTGGCTGATCATGCACTGATCACGTGGCTGATCATGCACTGATCACGTGACTATCATGCACTGATCACGTGGACTCATGCACTGATCACGTGGCTGATCATACACTGATCACGTAACTCATGCACTGATCACGTGGCTATCATGCACTGATCACGTGGCTGATCATGCACTGATCACGTAGCTACCATATACTGTCACGTGACTGATCATGCACTGATCACGTGACTGATCATGCACTGATCACGTGACTGATCATGCACTGATCACGTGACTGATCATGCACTGATCACGTGGCTATCATGCACTGATCACGTGGCTGATCATGCAATGATCACGTAGCAACCATGTACTGGTCACGTGACTGATCATGCACTGATCACGTAATTGATCATGCACTGATCACGTGGCTCATCATGCACTGATCACGTGGCTGATCACACATGATCACGTGACTGATCATGCACTGATCACGTGGCTATCATGCACTGATCACGTGGCTGTCATGCACTGATCACGTGGATATCATGCACTGATCACGTGGCTGATCACACACGTATCACATGACTGATCATGCACTGATCACGTGACTGATCATGCACTGATCACGTGGCTATCATGCACTGATCACGTGGCTGATCATGCAATGATCATGTAGCTACCATGTACAGGTCACGTGAATGATCATACACCCATCAGGTGACTGATCATGCACTGATCACGTGGCTATCATGCACTGATCACGTGACTGATCATGCACTGATCACGTCTATATCATGCACTGATCACATGACTGCCCATGCACTGATCACGTGGATGATCATACACTAATCATGTGACAGATCATGCACTGATCACGTGGCTGATCATGCACTGATACGTGACTGAGCATGGACTGATCACATGACTATCATGTAGTGATCACGTGACTTAATGGCACTGATCATGTGACTGATCATGCGCTGATCATGTTTGCTATCATACACTGATCATGTGCCTCTGGAGGCAATAAACAAAGAGCTGAGTAGGCACGAATCAAACAGTCAGCAGGCAATAATCATGGAACTCAGCTGTGAGGAATCATGCTGCTCAGCTGGCAATAATCAAGCAGCTGAACAGGCAGGAATTATGCAGCACAGCTGGCAATTGTCAAGCAGATGACAGGCAGGAATCGTGCAGCTCAGCTGGCAATTGTCAAGCAGATGAGCAGACAGTAATCACGCAGCTCAGCAGGCCCAGATCACGTGACTGAGCATGCACTGTTCACGTGGCTGATCATACACTGATCACGTGATGATCATGCACTGATCACTTGGATATCATGCACTGATCACGTGGCTGATCATACACTGTTCACGTGTCTGACCATGCACTGATCACGTGGCTGATCATGCACTGCTCACGTAACTGATCATGCACTGATCACGTGGCTATCATGCACTGATCACGTGGCTGAACATGCACTGTTCACGTGGCTGATCACACACCTGTCACGTGACATATCATGCACTGATCACGTGGCACTCATGCACTGATCACGTGGCTGATCATACTCTGCTCACGTAACTCATGCACACATCACGTGGCTATCATGCACTGCTCACGTGGCTCGTCATGGAATGATCACGTAGCAACCATATACTGGTCACGTGACTGATCATGCAAAGATCACGTAAATGATCATGCACTGTTCCCGTGACTGATCATGTACTGATCACGTGACTGATCATGCACTGATCACGTGGCTATCATGCTCTGCTCACGTGGCTGATCATGCAACGATCATGTAGCAACCATGTACTGGTCACGTGACTGATCATGCACTGATCACGTAATTGATCCTGCACTGATCACGTGGCTCATCATGCACTGATCACGTGGCTGATCACACATGTATCACGTGACTGATCATGCACTGATCACGTGGCTCTCATGCACTGATCACGTGGCTGATCATGCACTGATCACGTGGATATCATGCACTGATCACGTGGCTGATCATACACTGATCACGTGTCTGATCATGCACTGATCACGTGGCTGATCATGCACTGATCACGTAACTGATCATGCACTGATCACGTGGCTATCATGCACTGATCACGTGGCTGATCATGCACTGATCACGTGGCTGATCACACACTGTCACGTGACTATCATGCACTGATCACGTGGAACTCATGCACTGATCACGTGGCTGATCATACACTGATCACGTAACTCATGCACACATCACGTGGCTATCATGCACTGATCACGTGGCTGATCATGCAATGATCACGTAGCAACCATGCACTGGTCACGTGACTGATCATGCACTGATCACGTAAATGATCATGCACTGATCACGTGACTGATCATGCACTGATCACGTGACTGATCATGCACTGATCACGTGGCTATCATGCACTGATCACGTGGCTGATCATGCACGATCACGTAGCAACCATGTACTGGTCACGTGACTGATCATGCACTGATCACGTAATTGATCATGCACTGATCACGTGGCTCATCATGCACTGATCACGTGGCTGATCACACATGATCACGTGACTGATCATGCACTGATCACGTGGCTATCATGCACTGATCACGTGGCTGATCATGCACTGATCACGTGGCTATCATGCACTGATCACGTGGCTGATCACACACTGATCACATGACTGATCATGCACTGATCACGTGACTGATCATGCACTGATCACGTGGCTATCATGAACTTCTCACGTGGCTGATCATGCAATGATCATGTAGCTACCATGTACAGGTCACGTGAATGATCATATACCCATCAGGTGACTGATCATGCACTGATCACGTGGCTATCATGCACTGATCACGAGACTGATCATGCACTGATCACGTCTATATCATGCACTGATCACATGACTGCCCATGCACTGATCACGTGGATGATCATACACTAATCTTGTGACAGATCATGCACTGATCACGTGGCTGATCATGCACTGATACCGTGACTGAGCATGGACTGATCACATGACTATCATGTAGTGATCACGTGACTTAATGGCGCTGATCATGTGACTGATCATGCGCTGATCATGTTTGCTATCATACACTGATCATGTGCCTCTGGAGGCAATAAACAAAGAGCTGAGTAGGCACGAATCAAACAGTCAGCAGGCAATAATCATGGAACTCAGCTGTGAGTAATCATGCTGCTCAGCTGGCAATAATCAAGCAGCTGAGCAGGCAGGAATTACGCAGCACAGCTGGCAATTGTCAAGCAGATGACAGGCAGGAATCGTGCAGCTCAGCTGGCAATTGTCAAGCAGATGAGCAGACAGTAATCACGCAGCTCAGCAGGCCCAGATCACGTGACTGAGCATGCACTGTTCACGTGGCTGATCATACACTGATCACGTGATGATCATGCACTGATCACTTGGATATCATGCACTGATCACGTGGCTGATCATACACTGTTCACGTGTCTGACCATGCACTGATCACGTGGCTGATCATGCACTGCTCACGTAACTGATCATGCACTGATCACGTGGCTATCATGCACTGATCACGTGGCTGAACATGCACTGTTCACGTGGCTGATCACACACCTGTCACGTGACATATCATGCACTGATCACGTGGCACTCATGCACTGATCACGTGGCTGATCATACTCTGCTCACGTAACTCATGCACACATCACGTGGCTATCATGCACTGCTCACGTGGCTCGTCATGGAATGATCACGTAGCAACCATATACTGGTCACGTGACTGATCATGCACTGATCACGTAAATGATCATGCACTGTTCACGTGACTGATCATGTACTGATCACGTGACTGATCATGCACTGATCACGTGGCTATCATGCTCTGCTCACGTGGCTGATCATGCAACGATCACGTAGCAACCATGTACTGGTCACGTGACTGATCATGCACTGATCACGTAATTGATCCTGCACTGATCACGTGGCTCATCATGCACTGATCACGTGGCTGATCACACATGTATCACGTGACTGATCATGCACTGATCACGTGGCTCTCATGCACTGATCACGTGGCTGTCATGCACTGATCACGTGGATATCATGCACTGATCACGTGGCTGATCATACACTGATCACGTGTCTGATCATGCACTGATCACGTGGCTGATCATGCACTGATCACGTAACTGATCATGCACTGATCACGTGGCTATCATGCACTGATCACGTGGCTGATCATGCACTGATCACGTGGCTGATCACACACTGTCACGTGACTATCATGCACTGATCACGTGGCATCATGCACTGATCACGTGGCTGATCATACACTGATCACGTAACTCATGCACTGATCACGTGGCTATCATGCACTGATCACGTGGCTGATCATGCAATGATCACGTAGCAACCATATACTGATCACGTGACTGATCATGCACTGATCACGTAAATGATCATGCACTGATCACGTGACTGATCATGCACTGATCACGTGACTGATCATGCACTGATCACGTGGCTATCATGCACTGATCACGTGGCTGATCATGCGATCACGTAGCACCATGTACTGGTCACGTGACTGATCATGCACTGATCACGTAATTGATCATGCACTGATCACGTGGCTGATCATGCACTGATCACGTGGCTGATCACACATGATCACGTGACTGATCATGCACTGATCACGTGGCTGATCATGCACTGATCACGTGGCTGATCATGCACTGATCACGTGGATATCATGCACTGATCACGTGGCTGATCACACACGTCACATGACTGATCATGCACTGATCACGTGACTGATCATGCACTGATCACGTGGCTATCATGCACTACTCACGTGGCTGATCATGCAATGATCATGTAGCTACCATGTACTGGTCACGTGAATGATCATACACCCATCAGGTGACTGATCATGCACTGATCACGTGGCTATCATGCACTGATCACGAGACTGATCATGCACTGTTCACGTCTATATCATGCACTGATCACATGACTGCCCATGCACTGATCACGTGGATGATCATACACTAATCTTGTGACAGATCATGCACTGATCACGTGGCTGATCATGCACTGATACCGTGACTGAGCATGGACTGATCACATGACTATCATGTAGTGATCACGTGACTTAATGGCACTGATCATGTGACTGATCATGCGCTGATCATGTTTGCTATCATACACTGATCATGTGCCTCTGGAGGCAATAAACAAAGAGCTGAGTAGGCACGAATCAAACAGTCAGCAGGCAATAATCATGGAACTCAGGTGTGAGGAATCATGCTGCTCAGCTGGCAATAATCAAGCAGCTGAGCAGGCAGGAATCATGCAGCACAGCTGGCAATTGTCAAGCAGATGACAGGCAGGAATCGTGCAGCTCAGCTGGCAATTGTCAAGCAGATGAGCAGACAGTAATCACGCAGCTCAGCAGGCCCAGATCACGTGACTGAGCATGCACTGTTCACGTGGCTGATCATACACTGATCACGTGATGATCATGCACTGATCACTTGGATATCATGCACTGATCACGTGGCTGATCATACACTGTTCACGTGTCTGACCATGCACTGATCACGTGGCTGATCATGCACTGCTCACGTAACTGATCATGCACTGATCACGTGGCTATCATGCACTGATCACGTGGCTGATCACACACCTGTCACGTGACATATCATGCACTGATCACGTGGCACTCATGCACTGATCACGTGGCTGATCATACTCTGCTCACGTAACTCATGCACACATCACGTGGCTATCATGCACTGCTCACGTGGCTCGTCATGGAATGATCACGTAGCAACCATATACTGGTAACGTGACTGATCATGCAAAGATCACGTAAATGATCATGCACTGTTCACGTGACTGATCATGTACTGATCACGTGACTGATCATGCACTGATCACGTGGCTATCATGCTCTGCTCACGTGGCTGATCATGCAACGATCACCTAGCAACCATGTACTGGTCACGTGACTGATCATGCACTGATCACGTAATTGATCCTGCACTGATCACGTGGCTCATCATGCACTGATCACGTGGCTGATCACACATGTATCACGTGACTGATCATGCACTGATCACGTGGCTCTCATGCACTGATCACGTGGCTGTCATGCACTGATCACGTGGATATCATGCACTGATCACGTGGCTGATCACACACGTATCACATGACTGATCATGCACTGATCACGTGGCTATCATGCACTGATCACGTGGCTATCATGCACTGATCACGTGGCTTATCATGCAATGATCACGTAGCTACCATGTACTGGTCACGTGACTGATCATGCACTGATCACGTAATTGATCATGCACTGATCATGTGGCTGATCATGCACTGATCACGTGGCTGATCATGCACTGATCACGTAACTGATCATGCACTGATCACGTGACTGATCATGCACTGATCACGTGGCTATCATGCACTGATCACTTGGCTGACATACACTGATCACGTGCCTGATCATGCACTGATCACGTGACTGATCATGCACTGATCACGTGTCTGATCATGCACTGATCACGTGGCTATCATGCACTGCTCACGTGGCTGAACATGCCATGGTCACGCAGCTACCATGTACTGGTCACATGACTGATCATGCACTGATCACGTGTCTGATCATGCAGTGATCACGTGGCTATCATGCACTACTCACGTGGCTGATCATGCAATGATCATGTAGCTACCATGTACAGGTCACGTGAATGATCATACACCCATCAGGTGACTGATCATGCACTGATCACGTGGCTATCATGCACTTATCACGAGACTGATCATGCACTGATCACGTCTATATCATGCACTGATCACATGACTGCCCATGCACTGATCACGTGGATGATCATACACTAATCTTGTGACAGATCATGCACTGATCACGTGGCTGATCATGCACTGATACCGTGACTGAGCATGGACTGATCACATGACTATCATGTAGTGATCACGTGACTTAATGGCGCTGATCATGTGACTGATCATGCGCTGATCATGTTTGCTATCATACACTGATCATGTGCCTCTGGAGGCAATAAACAAAGAGCTGAGTAGGCACGAATCAAACAGTCAGCAGGCAATAATCATGGAACTCAGGTGTGAGGAATCATGCTGCTCAGCTGGCAATAATCAAGCAGCTGAGCAGGCAGGAATTACGCAGCACAGCTGGCAATTGTCAAGCAGATGACAGGCAGGAATCGTGCAGCTCAGCTGGCAATTGTCAAGCAGATGAGCAGACAGTAATCACGCAGCTCAGCAGGCCCAGATCACGTGACTGAGCATGCACTGTTCACGTGGCTGATCATACACTGATCACGTGATGATCATGCACTGATCACTTGGATATCATGCACTGATCACGTGGCTGATCATACACTGTTCACGTGTCTGACCATGCACTGATCACGTGGCTGATCATACACTGCTCACGTAACTGATCATGCACTGATCACGTGGCTATCATGCACTGATCACGTGGCTGAACATGCACTGTTCACGTGGCTGATCACACACCTGTCACGTGACATATCATGCACTGATCACGTGGCACTCATGCACTGATCACGTGGCTGATCATACTCTGCTCACGTAACTCATGCACACATCACGTGGCTATCATGCACTGCTCTCGTGGCTCGTCATGGAATGATCACGTAGCAACCATATACTGGTCACGTGACTGATCATGCAAAGATCACGTAAATGATCATGCACTGTTCACGTGACTGATCATGTACTGATCACGTGACTGATCATGCACTGATCACGTGGCTATCATGCTCTGCTCACGTGGCTGATCATGCAACGATCACCTAGCAACCATGTACTGGTCACGTGACTGATCATGCACTGATCACGTAATTGATCCTGCACTGATCACGTGGCTCATCATGCACTGATCACGTGGCTGATCACACATGTATCACGTGACTGATCATGCACTGATCACGTGGCTCTCATGCACTGATCACGTGGCTGTCATGCACTGATCACGTAAATATCATGCACTGATCACGTGGCTGATCACACACGTATCACATGACTGATCATGCACTGATCACGTGGCTATCATGCACTGATCACGTGGCTATCATGCACTGATCACGTGGCTGATCATGCAATGATCACGTAGCTACCATGTACTGGTCACGTGACTGATCATGCACTGATCACGTAATTGATCATGCACTGATCACGTGGCTGATCATGCACTGATCACGTGGCTGATCATGCACTGATCACGTAACTGATCATGCACTGATCACGTGACTGATCATGCACTGATCACGTGGCTATCATGCACTGATCACGTGGCTGATCATACACTGATCACGTGCCTGATCATGCACTGATCACGTGGCTGATCATGCACTGATCACGTGACTGATCATGCACTGATCACGTGGCTGATCATGCACTGATCACGTGACTGATCATGCACTGATCACGTGGCTGATCATGCACTGATCACGTGGCTATCATGCACTGATCACGTGGCTGATCATGCATGATCACGCAGCTACCATGCACTGATCACATGACTGATCATGCACTGATCACGTGGCTGATCATGCACTGATCACGTGATGATCATGCACTGATCACGTGGATCATGCACTGATCACGTGGCTGATCATGCACTGATCACGTGTCTGACCATGCACTGATCACGTGGCTGATCATACACTGATCACGTAACTGATCATGCACTGATCACGTGGCTATCATGCACTGATCACGTGGCTGAACATGCACTGTTCACGTGGCTGATCACACACCTGTCACGTGACATATCATGCACTGATCACGTGGAACTCATGCACTGATCACGTGGCTGATCATACACTGCTCACGTAACTCATGCACACATCACGTGGCTATCATGCACTTCTCACGTGGCTCGTCATGGAATGATCACGTAGCAACCATATACTGGTCACGTGACTGATCATGCACTGATCACGTAAATGATCATGCACTGTTCACGTGACTGATCATGCACTGATCACGTGACTGATCATGCACTGATCACGTGGCTATCATGCACTGCTCACGTGGCTGATCATGCAACGATCACGTAGCAACCATGTACTGGTCACGTGACTGATCATGCACTGATCACGTAATGATCATGCACTGATCACGTGGCTCATCATGCACTGATCACGTGGCTGATCACACATGTATCACGTGACTGATCATGCACTGATCACGTGGCTCTCATGCACTGATCACGTGGCTGTCATGCACTGATCACGTGGATATCATGCACTGATCACGTGGCTGATCACATCACATGACTGATCATGCACTGATCACGTGGCTCATGCACTGATCACGTGGCTATCATGCACTGATCACGTGGCTATCATGCACTGATCACGTGGCTGATCATGCAATGATCACGTAGCTACCATGTACTGGTCACGTGACTGATCATGCACTGATCACGTAATTGATCATGCACTGATCACGTGGCTGATCATGCACTGATCACGTGGCTGATCATACACTGATCACATAACTGATCATGCACTGATCACGTGACTGATCATGCACTGATCACGTGGCTATCATGCACTGATCACGTGGCTGACATACACTGATCACGTGCCTGATCATGCACTGATCACGTGGCTGATCATGCACTGATCACGTGACTGATCATGCACTGATCACGTGTCTGATCATGCACTGATCACGTGGCTATCATGCACTGCTCACGTGGCTGATCATGCCATGATCACGCAGCTACCATGTACTGGTCACATGACTGATCATGCACTGATCACGTGACTGATCATGCAGTGATCACGTGGCTATCATGCACTACTCACGTGGCTGATCATGCAATGATCATGTAGCTACCATGTACAGGTCACGTGAATGATCATACACCCATCAGGTGACTGATCATGCACTGATCACGTGGCTATCATGCACTGATCACGAGACTGATCATGCACTGATCACGTCTATATCATGCACTGATCACATGACTGCCCATGCACTGATCACGTGGATGATCATACACTAATCTTGTGACAGATCATGCACTGATCACGTGGCTGATCATGCACTGATACCGTGACTGAGCATGGACTGATCACATGACTATCATGTAGTGATCACGTGACTTAATGGCGCTGATCATGTGACTGATCATGCGCTGATCATGTTTGCTATCATACACTGATCATGTGCCTCTGGAGGCAATAAACAAAGAGCTGAGTAGGCACGAATCAAACAGTCAGCAGGCAATAATCATGGAACTCAGGTGTGAGGAATCATGCTGCTCAGCTGGCAATAATCAAGCAGCTGAGCAGGCAGGAATTACGCAGCACAGCTGGCAATTGTCAAGCAGATGACAGGCAGGAATCGTGCAGCTCAGCTGGCAATTGTCAAGCAGATGAGCAGACAGTAATCACGCAGCTCAGCAGGCCCAGATCACGTGACTGAGCATGCACTGTTCACGTGGCTGATCATACACTGATCACGTGATGATCATGCACTGATCACTTGGATATCATGCACTGATCACGTGGCTGATCATACACTGTTCACGTGTCTGACCATGCACTGATCACGTGGCTGATCATGCACTGCTCACGTAACTGATCATGCACTGATCACGTGGCTATCATGCACTGATCACGTGGCTGAACATGCACTGTTCACGTGGCTGATCACACACCTGTCACGTGACATATCATGCACTGATCACGTGGCACTCATGCACTGATCACGTGGCTGATCATACTCTGCTCACGTAACTCATGCACACATCACGTGGCTATCATGCACTGCTCACGTGGCTCGTCATGGAATGATCACGTAGCAACCATATACTGGTCACGTGACTGATCATGCAAAGATCACGTAAATGATCATGCACTGTTCACGTGACTGATCATGTACTGATCACGTGACTGATCATGCACTGATCACGTGGCTATCATGCTCTGCTCACGTGGCTGATCATGCAACGATCACGTAGCAACCATGTACTGGTCACGTGACTGATCATGCACTGATCACGTAATTGATCCTGCACTGATCACGTGGCTCATCATGCACTGATCACGTGGCTGATCACACATGTATCACGTGACTGATCATGCACTGATCACGTGGCTCTCATGCACTGATCACGTGGCTGTCATGCACTGATCACGTGGATATCATGCACTGATCACGTGGCTGATCATACACTGATCACGTGACTGATCATGCACTGATCACGTGGCTGATCATGCACTGATCACGTGACTGATCATGCACTGATCACGTGGCTATCATGCACTGATCACGTGGCTGATCATGCACTGATCACGTGGCTGATCACACACTGATCACGTGACTATCATGCACTGATCACGTGGCACTCATGCACTGATCACGTGGCTGATCATACACTGATCACGTAACTCATGCACTGATCACGTGGCTATCATGCACTGATCACGTGGCTGATCATGCACTGATCACGTAGCAACCATATACTGATCACGTGACTGATCATGCACTGATCACGTAAATGATCATGCACTGATCACGTGACTGATCATGCACTGATCACGTGACTGATCATGCACTGATCACGTGGCTATCATGCACTGCTCACGTGGCTGATCATGCACGATCACGTAGCAACCATGTACTGGTCACGTGACTGATCATGCACTGATCACGTAATTGATCATGCACTGATCACGTGGCTATCATGCACTGATCACGTGGCTGATCACACATGATCACGTGACTGATCATGCACTGATCACGTGGCTATCATGCACTGATCACGTGGCTGATCATGCACTGATCACGTGGATATCATGCACTGATCACGTGGCTGATCACACACGTATCACATGACTGATCATGCACTGATCACGTGGCTATCATGCACTGATCACGTGGCTATCATGCACTGATCACGTGGCTGATCATGCACTGATCACGTAGCTACCATGCACTGATCACGTGACTGATCATGCACTGATCACGTGACTGATCATGCACTGATCACGTGGCTGATCATGCACTGATCACGTGGCTGATCATGCACTGATCACGTGATCATGCACTGATCACGTGACTGATCATGCACTGATCACGTGGCTATCATGCACTGATCACGTGGCTGATCATGCACTGATCACGTGCCTGATCATGCACTGATCACGTGGCTGATCATGCACTGATCACGTGACTGATCATGCACTGATCACGTGTCTGATCATGCACTGATCACGTGACTGATCATGCACTGATCACGTGGCTGATCATGCACTGATCACGTGGCTATCATGCACTGCTCACGTGGCTGATCATGCATGATCACGCAGCTACCATGCACTGATCACGTGACTGATCATGCACTGATCACGTGGCTGATCATGCACTGATCACGTGATGATCATGCACTGATCACGTGGATATCATGCACTGATCACGTGGCTGATCATACACTGATCACGTGTCTGACCATGCACTGATCACGTGGCTGATCATGCACTGATCACGTAACTGATCATGCACTGATCACGTGGCTATCATGCACTGATCACGTGGCTGAACATGCACTGATCACGTGGCTGATCACACACCTGTCACGTGACATATCATGCACTGATCACGTGGCACTCATGCACTGATCACGTGGCTGATCATACTCTGCTCACGTAACTCATGCACACATCACGTGGCTATCATGCACTGCTCACGTGGCTGTCATGGAATGATCACGTAGCAACCATATACTGGTCACGTGACTGATCATGCAAAGATCACGTAAATGATCATGCACTGTTCACGTGACTGATCATGCACTGATCACGTGACTGATCATGCACTGATCACGTGGCTATCATGCACTGCTCACGTGGCTGATCATGCAACGATCACGTAGCAACCATGTACTGGTCACGTGACTGATCATGCACTGATCACGTAATTGATCATGCACTGATCACGTGGCTCATCATGCACTGATCACGTGGCTGATCACACATGTATCACGTGACTGATCATGCACTGATCACGTGGCTCTCATGCACTGATCACGTGGCTGTCATGCACTGATCACGTGGATATCATGCACTGATCACGTGGCTGATCACACACATCACATGACTGATCATGCACTGATCACGTGGCTATCATGCACTGATCACGTGGCTATCATGCACTGATCACGTGGCTATCATGCACTGATCACGTGGCTGATCATGCAATGATCACGTAGCTACCATGTACTGGTCACGTGACTGATCATGCACTGATCACGTAATTGATCATGCACTGATCACGTGGCTGATCATGCACTGATCACGTGGCTGATCATACACTGATCACATAACTGATCATGCACTGATCACGTGACTGATCATGCACTGATCACGTGGCTATCATGCACTGATCACGTGGCTGACATACACTGATCACGTGCCTGATCATGCACTGATCACGTGGCTGATCATGCACTGATCACGTGACTGATCATGCACTGATCACGTGTCTGATCATGCACTGATCACGTGGCTATCATGCACTGCTCACGTGGCTGATCATGCCATGATCACGCAGCTACCATGTACTGGTCACATGACTGATCATGCACTGATCACGTGACTGATCATGCAGTGATCACGTGGCTATCATGCACTACTCACGTGGCTGATCATGCAATGATCATGTAGCTACCATGTACAGGTCACGTGAATGATCATACACCCATCAGGTGACTGATCATGCACTGATCACGTGGCTATCATGCACTGATCACGAGACTGATCATGCACTGATCACGTCTATATCATGCACTGATCACATGACTGCCCATGCACTGATCACGTGGATGATCATACACTAATCTTGTGACAGATCATGCACTGATCACGTGGCTGATCATGCACTGATACCGTGACTGAGCATGGACTGATCACATGACTATCATGTAGTGATCACGTGACTTAATGGCGCTGATCATGTGACTGATCATGCGCTGATCATGTTTGCTATCATACACTGATCATGTGCCTCTGGAGGCAATAAACAAAGAGCTGAGTAGGCACGAATCAAACAGTCAGCAGGCAATAATCATGGAACTCAGGTGTGAGGAATCATGCTGCTCAGCTGGCAATAATCAAGCAGCTGAGCAGGCAGGAATTACGCAGCACAGCTGGCAATTGTCAAGCAGATGACAGGCAGGAATCGTGCAGCTCAGCTGGCAATTGTCAAGCAGATGAGCAGACAGTAATCACGCAGCTCAGCAGGCCCAGATCACGTGACTGAGCATGCACTGTTCACGTGGCTGATCATACACTGATCACGTGATGATCATGCACTGATCACTTGGATATCATGCACTGATCACGTGGCTGATCATACACTGTTCACGTGTCTGACCATGCACTGATCACGTGGCTGATCATGCACTGCTCACGTAACTGATCATGCACTGATCACGTGGCTATCATGCACTGATCACGTGGCTGAACATGCACTGTTCACGTGGCTGATCACACACCTGTCACGTGACATATCATGCACTGATCACGTGGCACTCATGCACTGATCACGTGGCTGATCATACTCTGCTCACGTAACTCATGCACACATCACGTGGCTATCATGCACTGCTCACGTGGCTCGTCATGGAATGATCACGTAGCAACCATATACTGGTCACGTGACTGATCATGCAAAGATCACGTAAATGATCATGCACTGTTCACGTGACTGATCATGTACTGATCACGTGACTGATCATGCACTGATCACGTGGCTATCATGCTCTGCTCACGTGGCTGATCATGCAACGATCACGTAGCAACCATGTACTGGTCACGTGACTGATCATGCACTGATCACGTAATTGATCCTGCACTGATCACGTGGCTCATCATGCACTGATCACGTGGCTGATCACACATGTATCACGTGACTGATCATGCACTGATCACGTGGCTCTCATGCACTGATCACGTGGCTGTCATGCACTGATCACGTGGATATCATGCACTGATCACGTGGCTGATCATACACTGTCACGTGACTGATCATGCACTGATCACGTGGCTGATCATGCACTGATCACGTAACTGATCATGCACTGATCACGTGGCTATCATGCACTGATCACGTGGCTGATCATGCACTGATCACGTGGCTGATCACACACCTGATCACGTGACATATCATGCACTGATCACGTGGCACTCATGCACTGATCACGTGGCTGATCATACACTGATCACGTAACTCATGCACACATCACGTGGCTATCATGCACTGATCACGTGGCTGATCATGCAATGATCACGTAGCAACCATATACTGGTCACGTGACTGATCATGCACTGATCACGTAAATGATCATGCACTGATCACGTGACTGATCATGCACTGATCACGTGACTGATCATGCACTGATCACGTGGCTATCATGCACTGCTCACGTGGCTGATCATGCACGATCACGTAGCAACCATGTACTGGTCACGTGACTGATCATGCACTGATCACGTAATTGATCATGCACTGATCACGTGGCTCATCATGCACTGATCACGTGGCTGATCACACATGTATCACGTGACTGATCATGCACTGATCACGTGGCTCTCATGCACTGATCACGTGGCTGTCATGCACTGATCACGTGGATATCATGCACTGATCACGTGGCTGATCACACACGTATCACATGACTGATCATGCACTGATCACGTGGCTATCATGCACTGATCACGTGGCTATCATGCACTGATCACGTGGCTATCATGCACTGATCACGTGGCTGATCATGCAATGATCACGTAGCTACCATGTACTGATCACGTGACTGATCATGCACTGATCACGTAATTGATCATGCACTGATCACGTGGCTGATCATGCACTGATCACGTGGCTGATCATACTGATCACATAACTGATCATGCACTGATCACGTGACTGATCATGCACTGATCACGTGGCTATCATGCACTGATCACGTGGCTGACATACACTGATCACGTGCCTGTCATGCACTGATCACGTGGCTGATCATGCACTGATCACGTGACTGATCATGCACTGATCACGTGTCTGATCATGCACTGATCACGTGGCTATCATGCACTGCTCACGTGGCTGATCATGCCATGATCACGCAGCTACCATGTACTGGTCACATGACTGATCATGCACTGATCACGTGACTGATCATGCAGTGATCACGTGGCTATCATGAACTACTCACGTGGCTGATCATGCAATGATCATGTAGCTACCATGTACAGGTCACGTGAATGATCATACACCCATCAGGTGACTGATCATGCACTGATCACGTGGCTATCATGCACTGATCACGAGACTGATCATGCACTGATCACGTCTATATCATGCACTGATCACATGACTGCCCATGCACTGATCACGTGGATGATCATACACTAATCTTGTGACAGATCATGCACTGATCACGTGGCTGATCATGCACTGATACCGTGACTGAGCATGGACTGATCACATGACTATCATGTAGTGATCACGTGACTTAATGGCACTGATCATGTGACTGATCATGCGCTGATCATGTTTGCTATCATACACTGATCATGTGCCTCTGGAGGCAATAAACAAAGAGCTGAGTAGGCACGAATCAAACAGTCAGCAGGCAATAATCATGGAACTCAGGTGTGAGGAATCATGCTGCTCAGCTGGCAATAATCAAGCAGCTGAGCAGGCAGGAATTACGCAGCACAGCTGGCAATTGTCAAGCAGATGACAGGCAGGAATCGTGCAGCTCAGCTGGCAATTGTCAAGCAGATGAGCAGACAGTAATCACGCAGCTCAGCAGGCCCAGATCACGTGACTGAGCATGCACTGTTCACGTGGCTGATCATACACTGATCACGTGATGATCATGCACTGATCACTTGGATATCATGCACTGATCACGTGGCTGATCATACACTGTTCACGTGTCTGACCATGCACTGATCACGTGGCTGATCATGCACTGCTCACGTAACTGATCATGCACTGATCACGTGGCTATCAT
Organism: Bos javanicus; assembly: GCF_032452875.1. Lineage (NCBI taxonomy): Eukaryota > Metazoa > Chordata > Mammalia > Artiodactyla > Bovidae > Bos > Bos javanicus. The sequence goes on from NW_026894552.1 coordinate 43,474, forward strand.
GCACTGATCACGTGGCTGAACATGCACTGTTCACGTGGCTGATCACACACCTGTCACGTGACATATCATGCACTGATCACGTGGCACTCATGCACTGATCACGTGGCTGATCATACTCTGCTCACGTAACTCATGCACACATCACGTGGCTATCATGCACTGCTCACGTGGCTCGTCATGGAATGATCACGTAGCAACCATATACTGGTCACGTGACTGATCATGCAAAGATCACGTAAATGATCATGCACTGTTCACGTGACTGATCATGTACTGATCACGTGACTGATCATGCACTGATCACGTGGCTATCATGCTCTGCTCACGTGGCTGATCATGCAACGATCACGTAGCAACCATGTACTGGTCACGTGACTGATCATGCACTGATCACGTAATTGATCCTGCACTGATCACGTGGCTCATCATGCACTGATCACGTGGCTGATCACACATGTATCACGTGACTGATCATGCACTGATCCGTGGCTCTCATGCACTGATCACGTGGCTGTCATGCACTGATCACGTGGATATCATGCACTGATCACGTGGCTGATCACACACGTATCACATGACTGATCATGCACTGATCACGTGGCTATCATGCACTGATCACGTGGCTATCATGCACTGATCACGTGGCTGATCAGGCAATGATCACGTAGCTACCATGTACTGGTCACGTGACTGATCATGCACTGATCACGTAATTGATCATGCACTGATCATGTGGCTGATCATGCACTGATCACGTGGCTGATCATACACTGATCACATACTGATCATGCACTGATCACGTGACTGATCATGCACTGATCACGTGGCTATCATGCACTGATCACGTGGCTGACATGCACTGATCACGTGCCTGATCATGCACTGATCACGTGACTGATCATGCACTGATCACGTGTCTGATCATGCACTGATCACGTGGCTATCATGCACTGCTCACGTGGCTGATCATGCCATGATCACGCAGCTACCATGTACTGGTCACATGACTGATCATGCACTGATCACGTGACTGATCATGCAGTGATCACGTGGCTATCATGCACTACTCACGTGGCTGATCATGCAATGATCATGTAGCTACCATGTACAGGTCACGTGAATGATCATACACCCATCAGGTGACTGATCATGCACTGATCACGTGGCTATCATGCACTGATCACGAGACTGATCATGCACTGATCACGTCTATATCATGCACTGATCACATGACTGCCCATGCACTGATCACGTGGATGATCATACACTAATCTTGTGACAGATCATGCACTGATCACGTGGCTGATCATGCACTGATACCGTGACTGAGCATGGACTGATCACATGACTATCATGTAGTGATCACGTGACTTAATGGCGCTGATCATGTGACTGATCATGCGCTGATCATGTTTGCTATCATACACTGATCATGTGCCTCTGGAGGCAATAAACAAAGAGCTGAGTAGGCACGAATCAAACAGTCAGCAGGCAATAATCATGGAACTCAGGTGTGAGGAATCATGCTGCTCAGCTGGCAATAATCAAGCAGCTGAGCAGGCAGGAATTACGCAGCACAGCTGGCAATTGTCAAGCAGATGACAGGCAGGAATCGTGCAGCTCAGCTGGCAATTGTCAAGCAGATGAGCAGACAGTAATCACGCAGCTCAGCAGGCCCAGATCACGTGACTGAGCATGCACTGTTCACGTGGCTGATCATACACTGATCACGTGATGATCATGCACTGATCACTTGGATATCATGCACTGATCACGTGGCTGATCATACACTGTTCACGTGTCTGACCATGCACTGATCACGTGGCTGATCATACACTGCTCACGTAACTGATCATGCACTGATCACGTGGCTATCATGCACTGATCACGTGGCTGAACATGCACTGTTCACGTGGCTGATCACACACCTGTCACGTGACATATCATGCACTGATCACGTGGCACTCATGCACTGATCACGTGGCTGATCATACTCTGCTCACGTAACTCATGCACACATCACGTGGCTATCATGCACTGCTCACGTGGCTCGTCATGGAATGATCACGTAGCAACCATATACTGGTCACGTGACTGATCATGCAAAGATCACGTAAATGATCATGCACTGTTCACGTGACTGATCATGTACTGATCACGTGACTGATCATGCACTGATCACGTGGCTATCATGCTCTGCTCACGTGGCTGATCATGCAACGATCACGTAGCAACCATGTACTGGTCACGTGACTGATCATGCACTGATCACGTAATTGATCCTGCACTGATCACGTGGCTCATCATGCACTGATCACGTGGCTGATCACACATGTATCACGTGACTGATCATGCACTGATCACCGTGGCTCTCATGCACTGATCACGTGGCTGTCATGCACTGATCACGTGGATATCATGCACTGATCACGTGGCTGATCACACACGTATCACATGACTGATCATGCACTGATCACGTGGCTATCATGCACTGATCACGTGGCTATCATGCACTGATCACGTGGCTGATCATGCAATGATCACGTAGCTACCATGTACTGGTCACGTGACTGATCATGCACTGATCACGTAATTGATCATGCACTGATCATGTGGCTGATCATGCACTGATCACGTGGCTGATCATGCACTGATCACGTGGCTGATCATGCACTGATCACGTGGCTGATCATGCACTGATCACGTGGCTGATCATGCACTGATCACGTGGCTGATCATGCACTGATCACGTGACTGATCATGCACTGATCACGTGGCTGATCATGCACTGATCACGTGACTGATCATGCACTGATCACGTGTCTGATCATGCACTGATCACGTGGCTATCATGCACTGCTCACGTGGCTGATCATGCCATGATCACGCAGCTACCATGTACTGGTCACATGACTGATCATGCACTGATCACGTGACTGATCATGCACTGATCACGTGGCTATCATGCACTACTCACGTGGCTGATCATGCAATGATCATGTAGCTACCATGTACAGGTCACGTGAATGATCATACACCCATCAGGTGACTGATCATGCACTGATCACGTGGCTATCATGCACTGATCACGAGACTGATCATGCACTGATCACGTCTATATCATGCACTGATCACATGACTGCCCATGCACTGATCACGTGGATGATCATACACTAATCTTGTGACAGATCATGCACTGATCACGTGGCTGATCATGCACTGATACCGTGACTGAGCATGGACTGATCACATGACTATCATGTAGTGATCACGTGACTTAATGGCGCTGATCATGTGACTGATCATGCGCTGATCATGTTTGCTATCATACACTGATCATGTGCCTCTGGAGGCAATAAACAAAGAGCTGAGTAGGCACGAATCAAACAGTCAGCAGGCAATAATCATGGAACTCAGGTGTGAGGAATCATGCTGCTCAGCTGGCAATAATCAAGCAGCTGAGCAGGCAGGAATTACGCAGCACAGCTGGCAATTGTCAAGCAGATGACAGGCAGGAATCGTGCAGCTCAGCTGGCAATTGTCAAGCAGATGAGCAGACAGTAATCACGCAGCTCAGCAGGCCCAGATCACGTGACTGAGCATGCACTGTTCACGTGGCTGATCATGCACTGATCACGTGACTGATCATGCACTGATCACGTGGCTATCATGCACTGATCACGTGGCTGATCATGCACTGATCACGTGCTACCATGCACTGATCACGTGACTGATCATGCACTGATCACGTAACTGATCATGCACTGATCACGTGGCTGATCATGCACTGATCACGTGGCTGATCACACATGTGTCACGTGACTGATCATGCACTGATCACGTGGCTATCATGCACTGATCACGTGGCTGTCATGCACTGATCACGTGGCTATCATGCACTGATCACGTGGCTGATCACACACGTATCACGTGACTGATCATGCACTGATCACGTGGCTATCATGCACTGATCACGTGGCTATCATGCACTGATCACGTGGCTGATCATGCACTGATCACGTAGCTACCATGCTGGTCACGTGACTGATCATGCACTGATCACGTGACTGATCATGCACTGATCACGTGGCTGATCATGCACTGATCACGTGGCTGATCATGCACTGATCACGTGGCTGATCATGCACTGATCACGTGACTGATCATGCACTGATCACGTGACTGATCATGCACTGATCACGTGGCTATCATGCACTGCTCACGTGGCTGATCATGCATGATCACGCAGCTACCATGTACTGGTCACATGACTGATCATGCACTGATCACGTGACTGATCATGCACTGATCACGTGGCTATCATGCACTACTCACGTGGCTGATCATGCAATGATCATGTAGCTACCATGTACAGGTCACGTGAATGATCATACACCCATCAGGTGACTGATCATGCACTGATCACGTGGCTATCATGCACTGATCACGAGACTGATCATGCACTGTCACGTCTATATCATGCACTGATCACATGACTGCCCATGCACTGATCACGTGGATGATCATACACTAATCACGTGACAGATCATGCACTGATCACGTGGCTGATCATGCACTGATACGTGACTGAGCATGGACTGATCACATGACTATCATGTAGTGATCACGTGACTTAATGGCACTGATCATGTGACTGATCATGCACTGATCATGTTTGCTATCATACACTGATCATGTGCCTCTGGAGGCAATAAACAAAGAGCTGAGTAGGCACGAATCAAACAGTCAGCAGGCAATAATCATGGAACTCAGCTGTGAGGAATCATGCTGCTCAGCTGGCAATAATCAAGCAGCTGAGCAGGCAGGAATTACGCAGCACAGCTGGCAATTGTCAAGCAGATGACAGGCAGGAATCGTGCAGCTCAGCTGGCAATTGTCAAGCAGATGAGCAGACAGTAATCACGCAGCTCAGCAGGCCCAGATCACGTGACTGAGCATGCACTGTTCACGTGGCTGATCATACACTGATCACGTGATGACTGATCATGCACTGATCACGTGGCTGATCATACACTGATCACGTGTCTGACCATGCACTGATCACGTGGCTGATCATACACTGATCACGTAACTGATCATGCACTGATCACGTGGCTATCATGCACTGATCACGTGGCTGATCATGCACGTGATCACGTCACGTGACTCATGCACTGATCACGTGGCTATCATGCACTGATCACGTGGCTGATCATGCACTGCATCACGTGGCTATCATGCACTGCTCACGTGACTGATCATGCACTGATCACGTGGCTATCATGCACTACTCACGTGGCTGATCATGCAATGATCATGTAGCTACCATGTACAGGTCACGTGAATGATCATACACCCATCAGGTGACTGATCATGCACTGATCACGTGGCTATCATGCACTGATCACGTGACTGATCATGCACTGATCACGTCTATATCATGCACTGATCACATGACTGCCCATGCACTGATCACGTGGATGATCATACACTAATCTTGTGACAGATCATGCACTGATCACGTGGCTGATCATGCACTGATACGTGACTGAGCATGGACTGATCACATGACTATCATGTAGTGATCACGTGACTTAATGGCACTGATCATGTGACTGATCATGCGCTGATCATGTTTGCTATCATACACTGATCATGTGCCTCTGGAGGCAATAAACAAAGAGCTGAGTAGGCACGAATCAAACAGTCAGCAGGCAATAATCATGGAACTCAGCTGTGAGGAATCATGCTGCTCAGCTGGCAATAATCAAGCAGCTGAGCAGGCAGGAATTACGCAGCACAGCTGGCAATTGTCAAGCAGATGACAGGCAGGAATCGTGCAGCTCAGCTGGCAATTGTCAAGCAGATGAGCAGACAGTAATCACGCAGCTCAGCAGGCCCAGATCACGTGACTGAGCATGCACTGTTCACGTGGCTGATCATACACTGATCACGTGATGATCATGCACTGATCACTTGGATATCATGCACTGATCACGTGGCTGATCATACACTGTTCACGTGTCTGACCATGCACTGATCACGTGGCTGATCATGCACTGCTCACGTAACTGATCATGCACTGATCACGTGGCTATCATGCACTGATCACGTGGCTGAACATGCACTGTTCACGTGGCTGATCACACACCTGTCACGTGACATATCATGCACTGATCACGTGGCACTCATGCACTGATCACGTGGCTGATCATACTCTGCTCACGTAACTCATGCACACATCACGTGGCTATCATGCACTGCTCACGTGGCTCGTCATGGAATGATCACGTAGCAACCATATACTGGTCACGTGACTGATCATGCAAAGATCACGTAAATGATCATGCACTGTTCACGTGACTGATCATGTACTGATCACGTGACTGATCATGCACTGATCACGTGGCTATCATGCTCTGCTCACGTGGCTGATCATGCAACGATCACGTAGCAACCATGTACTGGTCACGTGACTGATCATGCACTGATCACGTAATTGATCCTGCACTGATCACGTGGCTCATCATGCACTGATCACGTGGCTGATCACACATGTATCACGTGACTGATCATGCACTGATCACGTGGCTCTCATGCACTGATCACGTGGCTGTCATGCACTGATCACGTGGATATCATGCACTGATCACGTGGCTGATCACACACGTATCACATGACTGATCATGCACTGATCACGTGGCTATCATGCACTGATCACGTGGCTATCATGCACTGATCACGTGGCTGATCATGCAATGATCACGTAGCTACCATGTACTGGTCACGTGACTGATCATGCACTGATCACGTAATTGATCATGCACTGATCATGTGGCTGATCATGCACTGATCACGTGGCTGATCATACACTGATCACATAACTGATCATGCACTGATCACGTGACTGATCATGCACTGATCACGTGGCTATCATGCACTGATCACTTGGCTGGACATACACTGATCACGTGCCTGGTCATGCACTGATCACGTGGCTGATCATGCACTGATCACGTGACTGATCATGCACTGATCACGTGTCTGATCATGCACTGATCACGTGGCTATCATGCACTGCTCACGTGGCTGATCATGCCATGATCACGCAGCTACCATGTACTGGTCACATGACTGATCATGCACTGATCACGTGACTGATCATGCAGTGATCACGTGGCTATCATGAACTACTCACGTGGCTGATCATGCAATGATCATGTAGCTACCATGTACAGGTCACGTGAATGATCATACACCCATCAGGTGACTGATCATGCACTGATCACGTGGCTATCATGCACTGATCACGAGACTGATCATGCACTGTTCACGTCTATATCATGCACTGATCACATGACTGCCCATGCACTGATCACGTGGATGATCATACACTAATCTTGTGACAGATCATGCACTGATCACGTGGCTGATCATGCACTGATACCGTGACTGAGCATGGACTGATCACATGACTATCATGTAGTGATCACGTGACTTAATGGCGCTGATCATGTGACTGATCATGCGCTGATCATGTTTGCTATCATACACTGATCATGTGCCTCTGGAGGCAATAAACAAAGAGCTGAGTAGGCACGAATCAAACAGTCAGCAGGCAATAATCATGGAACTCAGGTGTGAGGAATCATGCTGCTCAGCTGGCAATAATCAAGCAGCTGAGCAGGCAGGAATTACGCAGCACAGCTGGCAATTGTCAAGCAGATGACAGGCAGGAATCGTGCAGCTCAGCTGGCAATTGTCAAGCAGATGAGCAGACAGTAATCACGCAGCTCAGCAGGCCCAGATCACGTGACTGAGCATGCACTGTTCACGTGGCTGATCATACACTGATCACGTGATGATCATGCACTGATCACTTGGATATCATGCACTGATCACGTGGCTGATCATACACTGTTCACGTGTCTGACCATGCACTGATCACGTGGCTGATCATACACTGCTCACGTAACTGATCATGCACTGATCACGTGGCTATCATGCACTGATCACGTGGCTGAACATGCACTGTTCACGTGGCTGATCACACACCTGTCACGTGACATATCATGCACTGATCACGTGGCACTCATGCACTGATCACGTGGCTGATCATACTCTGCTCACGTAACTCATGCACACATCACGTGGCTATCATGCACTGCTCACGTGGCTCGTCATGGAATGATCACGTAGCAACCATATACTGGTCACGTGACTGATCATGCAAAGATCACGTAAATGATCATGCACTGTTCACGTGACTGATCATGTACTGATCACGTGACTGATCATGCACTGATCACGTGGCTATCATGCTCTGCTCACGTGGCTGATCATGCAACGATCACGTAGCAACCATGTACTGGTCACGTGACTGATCATGCACTGATCACGTAATTGATCCTGCACTGATCACGTGGCTCATCATGCACTGATCACGTGGCTGATCACACATGTATCACGTGACTGATCATGCACTGATCCGTGGCTCTCATGCACTGATCACGTGGCTGTCATGCACTGATCACGTGGATATCATGCACTGATCACGTGGCTGATCACACACGTATCACATGACTGATCATGCACTGATCACGTGGCTATCATGCACTGATCACGTGGCTATCATGCACTGATCACGTGGCTGATCATGCAATGATCACGTAGCTACCATGTACTGGTCACGTGACTGATCATGCACTGATCACGTAATTGATCATGCACTGATCACGTGGCTGATCATGCACTGATCACGTGGCTGATCATACACTGATCACATAACTGATCATGCACTGATCACGTGACTGATCATGCACTGATCACGTGGCTATCATGCACTGATCACTTGGCTGACATACACTGATCACGTGCCTGGTCATGCACTGATCACGTGGCTGATCATGCACTGATCACGTGACTGATCATGCACTGATCACGTGTCTGATCATGCACTGATCACGTGGCTATCATGCACTGCTCACGTGGCTGATCATGCCATGATCACGCAGCTACCATGTACTGGTCACATGACTGATCATGCACTGATCACGTGACTGATCATGCACTGATCACGTGGCTATCATGAACTACTCACGTGGCTGATCATGCAATGATCATGTAGCTACCATGTACAGGTCACGTGAATGATCATACACCCATCAGGTGACTGATCATGCACTGATCACGTGGCTATCATGCACTGATCACGAGACTGATCATGCACTGTTCACGTCTATATCATGCACTGATCACATGACTGCCCGTGCACTGATCACGTGGATGATCATACACTAATCTTGTGACAGATCATGCACTGATCACGTGGCTGATCATGCACTGATACCGTGACTGAGCATGGACTGATCACATGACTATCATGTAGTGATCACGTGACTTAATGGCACTGATCATGTGACTGATCATGCGCTGATCATGTTTGCTATCATACACTGATCATGTGCCTCTGGAGGCAATAAACAAAGAGCTGAGTAGGCACGAATCAAACAGTCAGCAGGCAATAATCATGGAACTCAGGTGTGAGGAATCATGCTGCTCAGCTGGCAATAATCAAGCAGCTGAGCAGGCAGGAATTACGCAGCACAGCTGGCAATTGTCAAGCAGATGACAGGCAGGAATCGTGCAGCTCAGCTGGCAATTGTCAAGCAGATGAGCAGACAGTAATCACGCAGCTCAGCAGGCCCAGATCACGTGACTGAGCATGCACTGTTCACGTGGCTGATCATACACTGATCACGTGATGATCATGCACTGATCACTTGGATATCATGCACTGATCACGTGGCTGATCATACACTGTTCACGTGTCTGACCATGCACTGATCACGTGGCTGATCATGCACTGCTCACGTAACTGATCATGCACTGATCACGTGGCTATCATGCACTGATCACGTGGCTGAACATGCACTGTTCACGTGGCTGATCACACACCTGTCACGTGACATATCATGCACTGATCACGTGGCACTCATGCACTGATCACGTGGCTGATCATACTCTGCTCACGTAACTCATGCACACATCACGTGGCTATCATGCACTGCTCACGTGGCTCGTCATGGAATGATCACGTAGCTACCATATACTGGTCACGTGACTGATCATGCAAAGATCACGTAAATGATCATGCACTGTTCACGTGACTGATCATGTACTGATCACGTGACTGATCATGCACTGATCACGTGGCTATCATGCTCTGCTCACGTGGCTGATCATGCAACGATCACGTAGCAACCATGTACTGGTCACGTGACTGATCATGCACTGATCACGTAATTGATCATGCACTGATCACGTGGCTCATCATGCACTGATCACGTGGCTGATCACACATGTATCACGTGACTGATCATGCACTGATCACGTGGCTCATGCACTGATCACGTGGCTGTCATGCACTGATCACGTGGATATCATGCACTGATCACGTGGCTGATCATGCACTGATCACGTGACTGATCATGCACTGATCACGTGGCTGATCATGCACTGATCACGTGACTGATCATGCACTGATCACGTGGCTATCATGCACTGATCACGTGGCTGATCATGCACTGATCACGTGGCTGATCACACACTGTCACGTGACATATCATGCACTGATCACGTGGAACTCATGCACTGATCACGTGGCTGATCATACACTGATCACGTAACTCATGCACATCACGTGGCTATCATGCACTGATCACGTGGCTGATCATGGAATGATCACGTAGCAACCATATACTGGTCACGTGACTGATCATGCACTGATCACGTAAATGATCATGCACTGTTCACGTGACTGATCATGCACTGATCACGTGACTGATCATGCACTGATCACGTGGCTATCATGCACTGATCACGTGGCTGATCATGCAACGATCACGTAGCAACCATGTACTGGTCACGTGACTGATCATGCACTGATCACGTAATTGATCATGCACTGATCACGTGGCTCATCATGCACTGATCACGTGGCTGATCACACATGTATCACGTGACTGATCATGCACTGATCACGTGGCTCTCATGCACTGATCACGTGGCTGTCATGCACTGATCACGTGGATATCATGCACTGATCACGTGGCTGATCACACACGATCACATGACTGATCATGCACTGATCACGTGGCTATCATGCACTGATCACGTGGCTATCATGCACTGATCACGTGGCTATCATGCACTGATCACGTGGCTGATCATGCAATGATCACGTAGCTATCATGTACTGGTCACGTGACTGATCATGCACTGATCACGTAATTGATCATGCACTGATCACGTGGCTGATCATGCACTGATCACGTGGCTGATCATACACTGATCACATAACTGATCATGCACTGATCACGTGACTGATCATGCACTGATCACGTGGCTATCATGCACTGATCACGTGGCTGACATACACTGATCACGTGCCTGTCATGCACTGATCACGTGGCTGATCATGCACTGATCACGTGACTGATCATGCACTGATCACGTGTCTGATCATGCACTGATCACGTGGCTATCATGCACTGCTCACGTGGCTGATCATGCCATGATCACGCAGCTACCATGTACTGGTCACATGACTGATCATGCACTGATCACGTGACTGATCATGCAGTGATCACGTGGCTATCATGCACTACTCACGTGGCTGATCATGCAATGATCATGTAGCTACCATGTACAGGTCACGTGAATGATCATACACCCATCAGGTGACTGATCATGCACTGATCACGTGGCTATCATGCACTGATCACGAGACTGATCATGCACTGATCACGTCTATATCATGCACTGATCACATGACTGCCCATGCACTGATCACGTGGATGATCATACACTAATCTTGTGACAGATCATGCACTGATCACGTGGCTGATCATGCACTGATACCGTGACTGAGCATGGACTGATCACATGACTATCATGTAGTGATCACGTGACTTAATGGCGCTGATCATGTGACTGATCATGCGCTGATCATGTTTGCTATCATACACTGATCATGTGCCTCTGGAGGCAATAAACAAAGAGCTGAGTAGGCACGAATCAAACAGTCAGCAGGCAATAATCATGGAACTCAGGTGTGAGGAATCATGCTGCTCAGCTGGCAATAATCAAGCAGCTGAGCAGGCAGGAATTACGCAGCACAGCTGGCAATTGTCAAGCAGATGACAGGCAGGAATCGTGCAGCTCAGCTGGCAATTGTCAAGCAGATGAGCAGACAGTAATCACGCAGCTCAGCAGGCCCAGATCACGTGACTGAGCATGCACTGTTCACGTGGCTGATCATACACTGATCACGTGATGATCATGCACTGATCACTTGGATATCATGCACTGATCACGTGGCTGATCATACACTGTTCACGTGTCTGACCATGCACTGATCACGTGGCTGATCATACACTGCTCACGTAACTGATCATGCACTGATCACGTGGCTATCATGCACTGATCACGTGGCTGAACATGCACTGTTCACGTGGCTGATCACACACCTGTCACGTGACATATCATGCACTGATCACGTGGCACTCATGCACTGATCACGTGGCTGATCATACTCTGCTCACGTAACTCATGCACACATCACGTGGCTATCATGCACTGCTCACGTGGCTCGTCATGGAATGATCACGTAGCAACCATATACTGGTCACGTGACTGATCATGCAAAGATCACGTAAATGATCATGCACTGTTCACGTGACTGATCATGTACTGATCACGTGACTGATCATGCACTGATCACGTGGCTATCATGCTCTGCTCACGTGGCTGATCATGCAACGATCACGTAGCAACCATGTACTGGTCACGTGACTGATCATGCACTGATCACGTAATTGATCCTGCACTGATCACGTGGCTCATCATGCACTGATCACGTGGCTGATCACACATGTATCACGTGACTGATCATGCACTGATCCCGTGGCTCTCATGCACTGATCACGTGGCTGTCATGCACTGATCACGTGGATATCATGCACTGATCACGTGGCTGATCACACACGTATCACATGACTGATCATGCACTGATCACGTGGCTATCATGCACTGATCACGTGGCTATCATGCACTGATCACGTGGCTGATCAGGCAATGATCACGTAGCTACCATGTACTGGTCACGTGACTGATCATGCACTGATCACGTAATTGATCATGCACTGATCATGTGGCTGATCATGCACTGATCACGTGGCTGATCATACACTGATCACATACTGATCATGCACTGATCACGTGACTGATCATGCACTGATCACGTGGCTATCATGCACTGATCACTTGGCTGATCATGCACTGATCACGTGCCTGATCATGCACTGATCACGTGACTGATCATGCACTGATCTCGTGTCTGATCATGCACTGATCACGTGGCTATCATGCACTGCTCACGTGGCTGATCATGCCATGATCACGCAGCTACCATGTACTGGTCACATGACTGATCATGCACTGATCACGTGACTGATCATGCAGTGATCACGTGGCTATCATGAACTACTCACGTGGCTGATCATGCAATGATCATGTAGCTACCATGTACAGGTCACGTGAATGATCATACACCCATCAGGTGACTGATCATGCACTGATCACGTGGCTATCATGCACTGATCACGAGACTGATCATGCACTGTTCACGTCTATATCATGCACTGATCACATGACTGCCCGTGCACTGATCACGTGGATGATCATACACTAATCTTGTGACAGATCATGCACTGATCACGTGGCTGATCATGCACTGATACCGTGACTGAGCATGGACTGATCACATGACTATCATGTAGTGATCACGTGACTTAATGGCGCTGATCATGTGACTGATCATGCGCTGATCATGTTTGCTATCATACACTGATCATGTGCCTCTGGAGGCAATAAACAAAGAGCTGAGTAGGCACGAATCAAACAGTCAGCAGGCAATAATCATGGAACTCAGGTGTGAGGAATCATGCTGCTCAGCTGGCAATAATCAAGCAGCTGAGCAGGCAGGAATTACGCAGCACAGCTGGCAATTGTCAAGCAGATGACAGGCAGGAATCGTGCAGCTCAGCTGGCAATTGTCAAGCAGATGAGCAGACAGTAATCACGCAGCTCAGCAGGCCCAGATCACGTGACTGAGCATGCACTGTTCACGTGGCTGATCATACACTGATCACGTGATGATCATGCACTGATCACTTGGATATCATGCACTGATCACGTGGCTGATCATACACTGTTCACGTGTCTGACCATGCACTGATCACGTGGCTGATCATACACTGCTCACGTAACTGATCATGCACTGATCACGTGGCTATCATGCACTGATCACGTGGCTGAACATGCACTGTTCACGTGGCTGATCACACACCTGTCACGTGACATATCATGCACTGATCACGTGGCACTCATGCACTGATCACGTGGCTGATCATACTCTGCTCACGTAACTCATGCACACATCACGTGGCTATCATGCACTGCTCACGTGGCTGATCATGGAATGATCACGTAGCAACCATATACTGGTCACGTGACTGATCATGCAAAGATCACGTAAATGATCATGCACTGTTCACGTGACTGATCATGTACTGATCACGTGACTGATCATGCACTGATCACGTGGCTATCATGCTCTGCTCACGTGGCTGATCATGCAACGATCACGTAGCAACCATGTACTGGTCACGTGACTGATCATGCACTGATCACGTAATTGATCCTGCACTGATCACGTGGCTCATCATGCACTGATCACGTGGCTGATCACACATGTATCACGTGACTGATCATGCACTGATCACGTGGCTCTCATGCACTGATCACGTGGCTGTCATGCACTGATCACGTGGATATCATGCACTGATCACGTGGCTGATCACACACGTATCACATGACTGATCATGCACTGATCACGTGGCTATCATGCACTGATCACGTGGCTATCATGCACTGATCACGTGGCTGATCATGCAATGATCACGTAGCTACCATGTACTGGTCACGTGACTGATCATGCACTGATCACGTAATTGATCATGCACTGATCATGTGGCTGATCATGCACTGATCACGTGGCTGATCATGCACTGATCACGTGGCTGATCATGCACTGATCACGTGGCTGATCATGCACTGATCACGTGACTGATCATGCACTGATCACGTGGCTGATCATGCACTGATCACGTGACTGATCATGCACTGATCACGTGGCTGATCATGCACTGATCACGTGACTGATCATGCACTGATCACGTGTCTGATCATGCACTGATCACGTGGCTATCATGCACTGCTCACGTGGCTGATCATGCCATGATCACGCAGCTACCATGTACTGGTCACATGACTGATCATGCACTGATCACGTGACTGATCATGCACTGATCACGTGGCTATCATGCACTACTCACGTGGCTGATCATGCAATGATCATGTAGCTACCATGTACAGGTCACGTGAATGATCATACACCCATCAGGTGACTGATCATGCACTGATCACGTGGCTATCATGCACTGATCACGAGACTGATCATGCACTGATCACGTCTATATCATGCACTGATCACATGACTGCCCATGCACTGATCACGTGGATGATCATACACTAATCTTGTGACAGATCATGCACTGATCACGTGGCTGATCATGCACTGATACCGTGACTGAGCATGGACTGATCACATGACTATCATGTAGTGATCACGTGACTTAATGGCGCTGATCATGTGACTGATCATGCGCTGATCATGTTTGCTATCATACACTGATCATGTGCCTCTGGAGGCAATAAACAAAGAGCTGAGTAGGCACGAATCAAACAGTCAGCAGGCAATAATCATGGAACTCAGGTGTGAGGAATCATGCTGCTCAGCTGGCAATAATCAAGCAGCTGAGCAGGCAGGAATTACGCAGCACAGCTGGCAATTGTCAAGCAGATGACAGGCAGGAATCGTGCAGCTCAGCTGGCAATTGTCAAGCAGATGAGCAGACAGTAATCACGCAGCTCAGCAGGCCCAGATCACGTGACTGAGCATGCACTGTTCACGTGGCTGATCATACACTGATCACGTGACTGATCATGCACTGATCACGTGGCTATCATGCACTGATCACGTGGCTGATCATGCACTGATCACGTGCTGACATGCACTGATCACGTGACTGATCATGCACTGATCACGTAACTGATCATGCACTGATCACGTGGCTGATCATGCACTGATCACGTGGCTGATCACACATGTGTCACGTGACTGATCATGCACTGATCACGTGGCTATCATGCACTGATCACGTGGCTGTCATGCACTGATCACGTGGCTATCATGCACTGATCACGTGGCTGATCACACACGTATCACATGACTGATCATGCACTGATCACGTGGCTGATCATGCACTGATCACGTGGCTATCATGCACTGATCACGTGGCTGATCATGCACTGATCACGTAGCTATCATGCACTGATCACGTGACTGATCATGCACTGATCACGTAATTGATCATGCACTGATCACGTGGCTGATCATGCACTGATCACGTGGCTGATCATGCACTGATCACGTGGCTGATCATGCACTGATCACGTGACTGATCATGCACTGATCACGTGACTGATCATGCACTGATCACGTGGCTATCATGCACTGCTCACGTGGCTGATCATGCATGATCACGCAGCTACCATGTACTGGTCACATGACTGATCATGCACTGATCACGTGACTGATCATGCACTGATCACGTGGCTATCATGCACTACTCACGTGGCTGATCATGCAATGATCATGTAGCTACCATGTACAGGTCACGTGAATGATCATACACCCATCAGGTGACTGATCATGCACTGATCACGTGGCTATCATGCACTGATCACGAGACTGATCATGCACTGATCACGTCTATATCATGCACTGATCACATGACTGCCCATGCACTGATCACGTGGATGATCATACACTAATCATGTGACAGATCATGCACTGATCACGTGGCTGATCATGCACTGATACGTGACTGAGCATGGACTGATCACATGACTATCATGTAGTGATCACGTGACTTAATGGCACTGATCATGTGACTGATCATGCACTGATCATGTTTGCTATCATACACTGATCATGTGCCTCTGGAGGCAATAAACAAAGAGCTGAGTAGGCACGAATCAAACAGTCAGCAGGCAATAATCATGGAACTCAGCTGTGAGGAATCATGCTGCTCAGCTGGCAATAATCAAGCAGCTGAGCAGGCAGGAATTACGCAGCACAGCTGGCAATTGTCAAGCAGATGACAGGCAGGAATCGTGCAGCTCAGCTGGCAATTGTCAAGCAGATGAGCAGACAGTAATCACGCAGCTCAGCAGGCCCAGATCACGTGACTGAGCATGCACTGTTCACGTGGCTGATCATACACTGATCACGTGATGATCATGCACTGATCACTTGGATATCATGCACTGATCACGTGGCTGATCATACACTGTTCACGTGTCTGACCATGCACTGATCACGTGGCTGATCATACACTGCTCACGTAACTGATCATGCACTGATCACGTGGCTATCATGCACTGATCACGTGGCTGATCATGCACTGATCACGTGGCTGATCACACACTGTCACGTGACATATCATGCACTGATCACGTGGCACTCATGCACTGATCACGTGGCTGATCATACTCTGCTCACGTGACTCATGCACACATCACGTGGCTATCATGCACTGCTCACGTGGCTGTCATGGAATGATCACGTAGCTACCATATACTGGTCACGTGACTGATCATGCACTGATCACGTGGCTATCATGCACTACTCACGTGGCTGATCATGCAATGATCATGTAGCTACCATGTACTGATCACGTGAATGATCATACACCATCAGTGACTGATCATGCACTGATCACGTGGCTATCATGCACTGATCACGTGACTGATCATGCACTGATCACGTCTATATCATGCACTGATCACATGACTGCCCATGCACTGATCACGTGGATGATCATACTAATCTTGTGACAGATCATGCACTGATCACGTGGCTGATCATGCACTGATACTGTGACTGAGCATGGACTGATCACATGACTATCATGTACTGATCACGTGACTTAATGGCACTGATCATGTGACTGATCATGCGCTGATCATGTTTGCTATCATACACTGATCATGTGCCTCTGGAGGCAATAAACAAAGAGCTGAGTAGGCACGAATCAAACAGTCAGCAGGCAATAATCATGGAACTCAGCTGTGAGGAATCATGCTGCTCAGCTGGCAATAATCAAGCAGCTGAGCAGGCAGGAATTACGCAGCACAGCTGGCAATTGTCAAGCAGATGACAGGCAGGAATCGTGCAGCTCAGCTGGCAATTGTCAAGCAGATGAGCAGACAGTAATCACGCAGCTCAGCAGGCCCTGATCACGTGACTGAGCATGCACTGTTCACGTGGCTGATCATACACTGATCACGTGATGATCATGCACTGATCACTTGGATATCATGCACTGATCACGTGGCTGATCATACACTGTTCACGTGTCTGACCATGCACTGATCACGTGGCTGATCATGCACTGCTCACGTAACTGATCATGCACTGATCACGTGGCTATCATGCACTGATCACGTGGCTGAACATGCACTGTTCACGTGGCTGATCACACACCTGTCACGTGACATATCATGCACTGATCACGTGGCACTCATGCACTGATCACGTGGCTGATCATACTCTGCTCACGTAACTCATGCACACATCACGTGGCTATCATGCACTGCTCACGTGGCTCGTCATGGAATGATCACGTAGCAACCATATACTGGTCACGTGACTGATCATGCAAAGATCACGTAAATGATCATGCACTGTTCACGTGACTGATCATGTACTGATCACGTGACTGATCATGCACTGATCACGTGGCTATCATGCACTGCTCACGTGGCTGATCATGCAACGATCACGTAGCAACCATGTACTGGTCACGTGACTGATCATGCACTGATCACGTAATTGATCATGCACTGATCACGTGGCTCATCATGCACTGATCACGTGGCTGATCACACATGTATCACGTGACTGATCATGCACTGATCACGTGGCTCTCATGCACTGATCACGTGGCTGTCATGCACTGATCACGTGGATATCATGCACTGATCACGTGGCTGATCACACACGTATCACATGACTGATCATGCACTGATCACGTGGCTATCATGCACTGATCACGTGGCTATCATGCACTGATCACGTGGCTGATCATGCAATGATCACGTAGCTACCATGTACTGGTCACGTGACTGATCATGCACTGATCACGTAATTGATCATGCACTGATCACGTGGCTGATCATGCACTGATCACGTGGCTGATCATACACTGATCACATAACTGATCATGCACTGATCACGTGACTGATCATGCACTGATCACGTGGCTATCATGCACTGATCACTGGCTGGACATACACTGATCACGTGCCTGGTCATGCACTGATCACGTGGCTGATCATGCACTGATCACGTGACTGATCATGCACTGATCACGTGTCTGATCATGCACTGATCACGTGGCTATCATGCACTGCTCACGTGGCTGATCATGCCATGATCACGCAGCTACCATGTACTGGTCACATGACTGATCATGCACTGATCACGTGACTGATCATGCAGTGATCACGTGGCTATCATGCACTACTCACGTGGCTGATCATGCAATGATCATGTAGCTACCATGTACAGGTCACGTGAATGATCATACACCCATCAGGTGACTGATCATGCACTGATCACGTGGCTATCATGCACTGATCACGAGACTGATCATGCACTGTTCACGTCTATATCATGCACTGATCACATGACTGCCCATGCACTGATCACGTGGATGATCATACACTAATCTTGTGACAGATCATGCACTGATCACGTGGCTGATCATGCACTGATACCGTGACTGAGCATGGACTGATCACATGACTATCATGTAGTGATCACGTGACTTAATGGCGCTGATCATGTGACTGATCATGCGCTGATCATGTTTGCTATCATACACTGATCATGTGCCTCTGGAGGCAATAAACAAAGAGCTGAGTAGGCACGAATCAAACAGTCAGCAGGCAATAATCATGGAACTCAGGTGTGAGGAA
The DNA here is from genome assembly GCF_032452875.1 of Bos javanicus. Lineage (NCBI taxonomy): Eukaryota > Metazoa > Chordata > Mammalia > Artiodactyla > Bovidae > Bos > Bos javanicus. The sequence goes on from NW_026894552.1 coordinate 63,703, forward strand.
TCATGCTGCTCAGCTGGCAATAATCAAGCAGCTGAGCAGGCAGGAATTACGCAGCACAGCTGGCAATTGTCAAGCAGATGACAGGCAGGAATCGTGCAGCTCAGCTGGCAATTGTCAAGCAGATGAGCAGACAGTAATCACGCAGCTCAGCAGGCCCAGATCACGTGACTGAGCATGCACTGTTCACGTGGCTGATCATACACTGATCACGTGATGATCATGCACTGATCACTTGGATATCATGCACTGATCACGTGGCTGATCATACACTGTTCACGTGTCTGACCATGCACTGATCACGTGGCTGATCATACACTGCTCACGTAACTGATCATGCACTGATCACGTGGCTATCATGCACTGATCACGTGGCTGAACATGCACTGTTCACGTGGCTGATCACACACCTGTCACGTGACATATCATGCACTGATCACGTGGCACTCATGCACTGATCACGTGGCTGATCATACTCTGCTCACGTAACTCATGCACACATCACGTGGCTATCATGCACTGCTCACGTGGCTCGTCATGGAATGATCACGTAGCAACCATATACTGGTACGTGACTGATCATGCAAAGATCACGTAAATGATCATGCACTGTTCACGTGACTGATCATGTACTGATCACGTGACTGATCATGCACTGATCACGTGGCTATCATGCTCTGCTCACGTGGCTGATCATGCAACGATCACGTAGCAACCATGTACTGGTCACGTGACTGATCATGCACTGATCACGTAATTGATCCTGCACTGATCACGTGGCTCATCATGCACTGATCACGTGGCTGATCACACATGTATCACGTGACTGATCATGCACTGATCCGTGGCTCTCATGCACTGATCACGTGGCTGTCATGCACTGATCACGTGGATATCATGCACTGATCACGTGGCTGATCACACACGTATCACATGACTGATCATGCACTGATCACGTGGCTATCATGCACTGATCACGTGGCTATCATGCACTGATCACGTGGCTGATCATGCAATGATCACGTGGCTACCATGTGGTCACGTGACTGATCATGCACTGATCACGTAATTGATCATGCACTGATCATGTGGCTGATCATGCACTGATCACGTGGCTGATCATACACTGATCACATGACTGATCATGCACTGATCACGTGACTGATCATGCACTGATCACGTGGCTATCATGCACTGATCACTTGGCTGGACATACACTGATCACGTGCCTGGTCATGCACTGATCACGTGGCTGATCATGCACTGATCACGTGACTGATCATGCACTGATCACGTGATCATGCACTGATCACGTGACTGATCATGCACTGATCACGTGACTGATCATGCACTGATCACGTGGCTATCATGCACTGCTCACGTGGCTGATCATGCCATGATCACGCAGCTACCATGTACTGGTCACATGACTGATCATGCACTGATCACGTGACTGATCATGCAGTGATCACGTGGCTATCATGCACTACTCACGTGGCTGATCATGCAATGATCATGTAGCTACCATGTACAGGTCACGTGAATGATCATACACCCATCAGGTGACTGATCATGCACTGATCACGTGGCTATCATGCACTGATCACGAGACTGATCATGCACTGTTCACGTCTATATCATGCACTGATCACATGACTGCCATGCACTGATCACGTGGATGATCATACACTAATCTTGTGACAGATCATGCACTGATCACGTGGCTGATCATGCACTGATACCGTGACTGAGCATGGACTGATCACATGACTATCATGTAGTGATCACGTGACTTAATGGCGCTGATCATGTGACTGATCATGCGCTGATCATGTTTGCTATCATACACTGATCATGTGCCTCTGGAGGCAATAAACAAAGAGCTGAGTAGGCACGAATCAAACAGTCAGCAGGCAATAATCATGGAACTCAGGTGTGAGGAATCATGCTGCTCAGCTGGCAATAATCAAGCAGCTGAGCAGGCAGGAATTACGCAGCACAGCTGGCAATTGTCAAGCAGATGACAGGCAGGAATCGTGCAGCTCAGCTGGCAATTGTCAAGCAGATGAGCAGACAGTAATCACGCAGCTCAGCAGGCCCAGATCACGTGACTGAGCATGCACTGTTCACGTGGCTGATCATACACTGATCACGTGATGATCATGCACTGATCACTTGGATATCATGCACTGATCACGTGGCTGATCATACACTGTTCACGTGTCTGACCATGCACTGATCACGTGGCTGATCATACACTGCTCACGTAACTGATCATGCACTGATCACGTGGCTATCATGCACTGATCACGTGGCTGAACATGCACTGTTCACGTGGCTGATCACACACCTGTCACGTGACATATCATGCACTGATCACGTGGCACTCATGCACTGATCACGTGGCTGATCATACTCTGCTCACGTAACTCATGCACACATCACGTGGCTATCATGCACTGCTCACGTGGCTCGTCATGGAATGATCACGTAGCAACCATATACTGGTCACGTGACTGATCATGCAAAGATCACGTAAATGATCATGCACTGTTCACGTGACTGATCATGTACTGATCACGTGACTGATCATGCACTGATCACGTGGCTATCATGCTCTGCTCACGTGGCTGATCATGCAACGATCACGTAGCAACCATGTACTGGTCACGTGACTGATCATGCACTGATCACGTAATTGATCCTGCACTGATCACGTGGCTCATCATGCACTGATCACGTGGCTGATCACACATGTATCACGTGACTGATCATGCACTGATCCGTGGCTCTCATGCACTGATCACGTGGCTGTCATGCACTGATCACGTGGATATCATGCACTGATCACGTGGCTGATCACACACGTATCACATGACTGATCATGCACTGATCACGTGGCTATCATGCACTGATCACGTGGCTATCATGCACTGATCACGTGGCTGATCATGCAATGATCACGTAGCTACCATGTACTGGTCACGTGACTGATCATGCACTGATCACGTAATTGATCATGCACTGATCACGTGGCTGATCATGCACTGATCACGTGGCTGATCATGCACTGATCACGTGACTGATCATGCACTGATCACGTGACTGATCATGCACTGATCACGTGGCTATCATGCACTGATCACGTGGCTGATCATGCACTGATCACGTGACTGATCATGCACTGATCACGTGGCTGATCATGCACTGATCACGTGACTGATCATGCACTGATCACGTGACTGATCATGCACTGATCACGTGGCTATCATGCACTGATCACGTGGCTGATCATGCATGATCACGCAGCTACCATGTACTGGTCACGTGACTGATCATGCACTGATCACGTGACTGATCATGCACTGATCACGTGGCTATCATGCACTGATCACGTGGCTGATCATGCACTGATCACGTGGATATCATGCACTGATCACGTGGCTGATCACACACGTATCACATGACTGATCATGCACTGATCACGTGGCTATCATGCACTGATCACGTGGCTATCATGCACTGATCACGTGGCTGATCATGCACTGATCACGTAGCTACCATGTACTGATCACGTGACTGATCATGCACTGATCACGTAATTGATCATGCACTGATCACGTGGCTGATCATGCACTGATCACGTGGCTGATCATACACTGATCACATGACTGATCATGCACTGATCACGTGACTGATCATGCACTGATCACGTGGCTATCATGCACTGATCACGTGGCTGACATACACTGATCACGTGCCTGATCATGCACTGATCACGTGACTGATCATGCACTGATCACGTGTCTGATCATGCACTGATCACGTGGCTATCATGCACTGCTCACGTGGCTGATCATGCATGATCACGCAGCTACCATGTACTGGTCACATGACTGATCATGCACTGATCACGTGACTGATCATGCAGTGATCACGTGGCTATCATGCACTACTCACGTGGCTGATCATGCAATGATCATGTAGCTACCATGTACAGGTCACGTGAATGATCATACACCCATCAGGTGACTGATCATGCACTGATCACGTGGCTATCATGCACTGATCACGAGACTGATCATGCACTGTTCACGTCTATATCATGCACTGATCACATGACTGCCCATGCACTGATCACGTGGATGATCATACACTAATCTTGTGACAGATCATGCACTGATCACGTGGCTGATCATGCACTGATACCGTGACTGAGCATGGACTGATCACATGACTATCATGTAGTGATCACGTGACTTAATGGCACTGATCATGTGACTGATCATGCGCTGATCATGTTTGCTATCATACACTGATCATGTGCCTCTGGAGGCAATAAACAAAGAGCTGAGTAGGCACGAATCAAACAGTCAGCAGGCAATAATCATGGAACTCAGCTGTGAGGAATCATGCTGCTCAGCTGGCAATAATCAAGCAGCTGAGCAGGCAGGAATTACGCAGCACAGCTGGCAATTGTCAAGCAGATGACAGGCAGGAATCGTGCAGCTCAGCTGGCAATTGTCAAGCAGATGAGCAGACAGTAATCACGCAGCTCAGCAGGCCCAGATCACGTGACTGAGCATGCACTGTTCACGTGGCTGATCATACACTGATCACGTGATGATCATGCACTGATCACTTGGATATCATGCACTGATCACGTGGCTGATCATACACTGTTCACGTGTCTGACCATGCACTGATCACGTGGCTGATCATGCACTGCTCACGTAACTGATCATGCACTGATCACGTGGCTATCATGCACTGATCACGTGGCTGAACATGCACTGTTCACGTGGCTGATCACACACCTGTCACGTGACATATCATGCACTGATCACGTGGCACTCATGCACTGATCACGTGGCTGATCATACTCTGCTCACGTAACTCATGCACACATCACGTGGCTATCATGCACTGCTCACGTGGCTCGTCATGGAATGATCACGTAGCAACCATATACTGGTCACGTGACTGATCATGCAAAGATCACGTAAATGATCATGCACTGTTCACGTGACTGATCATGTACTGATCACGTGACTGATCATGCACTGATCACGTGGCTATCATGCACTGCTCACGTGGCTGATCATGCACGATCACGTAGCAACCATGTACTGGTCACGTGACTGATCATGCACTGATCACGTAATTGATCATGCACTGATCACGTGGCTCATCATGCACTGATCACGTGGCTGATCACACATGTATCACGTGACTGATCATGCACTGATCCGTGGCTCTCATGCACTGATCACGTGGCTGTCATGCACTGATCACGTGGATATCATGCACTGATCACGTGGCTGATCACACACGTATCACATGACTGATCATGCACTGATCACGTGGCTATCATGCACTGATCACGTGGCTATCATGCACTGATCACGTGGCTGATCATGCAATGATCACGTAGCTACCATGTACTGGTCACGTGACTGATCATGCACTGATCACGTAATTGATCATGCACTGATCACGTGGCTGATCATGCACTGATCACGTGGCTGATCATGCACTGATCACGTGACTGATCATGCACTGATCACGTGACTGATCATGCACTGATCACGTGGCTGATCATGCACTGATCACGTGGCTGATCATGCACTGATCACGTGACTGATCATGCACTGATCACGTGACTGATCATGCACTGATCACGTGGCTATCATGCACTGATCACGTGGCTGATCATGCATGATCACAGCTACCATGTACTGGTCACGTGACTGATCATGCACTGATCACGTGACTGATCATGCACTGATCACGTGGCTATCATGCACTGATCACGTGGCTGATCATGCACTGATCACGTAGCTATCATGCACTGATCACGTGACTGATCATGCACCATCACGTGACTGATCATGCACTGATCACGTCTATATCATGCACTGATCACGTGACTGATCATGCACTGATCACGTGGCTGATCATGCACTGATCACGTGACTGATCATGCACTGATCACGTGGCTGATCATGCACTGATCACGTGGCTATCATGCACTGATCACGTGGCTGATCACACTATCACATGACTGATCATGCACTGATCACGTGACTGATCATGCACTGATCACGTGGCTATCATGAACTACTCACGTGGCTGATCATGCAATGATCATGTAGCTACCATGTACAGGTCACGTGAATGATCATACACCCATCAGGTGACTGATCATGCACTGATCACGTGGCTATCATGCACTGATCACGAGACTGATCATGCACTGATCACGTCTATATCATGCACTGATCACATGACTGCCCATGCACTGATCACGTGGATGATCATACACTAATCTTGTGACAGATCATGCACTGATCACGTGGCTGATCATGCACTGATACCGTGACTGAGCATGGACTGATCACATGACTATCATGTAGTGATCACGTGACTTAATGGCACTGATCATGTGACTGATCATGCGCTGATCATGTTTGCTATCATACACTGATCATGTGCCTCTGGAGGCAATAAACAAAGAGCTGAGTAGGCACGAATCAAACAGTCAGCAGGCAATAATCATGGAACTCAGGTGTGAGGAATCATGCTGCTCAGCTGGCAATAATCAAGCAGCTGAGCAGGCAGGAATTACGCAGCACAGCTGGCAATTGTCAAGCAGATGACAGGCAGGAATCGTGCAGCTCAGCTGGCAATTGTCAAGCAGATGAGCAGACAGTAATCACGCAGCTCAGCAGGCCCAGATCACGTGACTGAGCATGCACTGTTCACGTGGCTGATCATACACTGATCACGTGATGATCATGCACTGATCACTTGGATATCATGCACTGATCACGTGGCTGATCATACACTGTTCACGTGTCTGACCATGCACTGATCACGTGGCTGATCATGCACTGCTCACGTAACTGATCATGCACTGATCACGTGGCTGATCATGCACTGTTCACGTGGCTGATCACACACCTGTCACGTGACATATCATGCACTGATCACGTGGCACTCATGCACTGATCACGTGGCTGATCATACTCTGCTCACGTAACTCATGCACACATCACGTGGCTATCATGCACTGCTCACGTGGCTCGTCATGGAATGATCACGTAGCAACCATATACTGGTCACGTGACTGATCATGCAAAGATCACGTAAATGATCATGCACTGTTCACGTGACTGATCATGTACTGATCACGTGACTGATCATGCACTGATCACGTGGCTATCATGCTCTGCTCACGTGGCTGATCATGCAACGATCACGTAGCAACCATGTACTGGTCACGTGACTGATCATGCACTGATCACGTAATTGATCCTGCACTGATCACGTGGCTCATCATGCACTGATCACGTGGCTGATCACACATGTATCACGTGACTGATCATGCACTGATCACGTGGCTCTCATGCACTGATCACGTGGCTGTCATGCACTGATCACGTGGATATCATGCACTGATCACGTGGCTGATCACACACGTATCACATGACTGATCATGCACTGATCACGTGGCTATCATGCACTGATCACGTGGCTATCATGCACTGATCACGTGGCTGATCATGCAATGATCACGTAGCTACCATGTACTGGTCACGTGACTGATCATGCACTGATCACGTAATTGATCATGCACTGATCATGTGGCTGATCATGCACTGATCACGTGGCTGATCATGCACTGATCACATAACTGATCATGCACTGATCACGTGACTGATCATGCACTGATCACGTGGCTATCATGCACTGATCACTTGGCTGACATACACTGATCACGTGCCTGATCATGCACTGATCACGTGACTGATCATGCACTGATCTCGTGTCTGATCATGCACTGATCACGTGGCTATCATGCACTGATCACGTGGCTGATCATGCCATGATCACGCAGCTACCATGTACTGGTCACATGACTGATCATGCACTGATCACGTGACTGATCATGCAGTGATCACGTGGCTATCATGAACTACTCACGTGGCTGATCATGCAATGATCATGTAGCTACCATGTACAGGTCACGTGAATGATCATACACCCATCAGGTGACTGATCATGCACTGATCACGTGGCTATCATGCACTGATCACGGACTGATCATGCACTGTTCACGTCTATATCATGCACTGATCACATGACTGCCCATGCACTGATCACGTGGATGATCATACACTAATCTTGTGACAGATCATGCACTGATCACGTGGCTGATCATGCACTGATACCGTGACTGAGCATGGACTGATCACATGACTATCATGTAGTGATCACGTGACTTAATGGCGCTGATCATGTGACTGATCATGCGCTGATCATGTTTGCTATCATACACTGATCATGTGCCTCTGGAGGCAATAAACAAAGAGCTGAGTAGGCACGAATCAAACAGTCAGCAGGCAATAATCATGGAACTCAGGTGTGAGGAATCATGCTGCTCAGCTGGCAATAATCAAGCAGCTGAGCAGGCAGGAATTACGCAGCACAGCTGGCAATTGTCAAGCAGATGACAGGCAGGAATCGTGCAGCTCAGCTGGCAATTGTCAAGCAGATGAGCAGACAGTAATCACGCAGCTCAGCAGGCCCAGATCACGTGACTGAGCATGCACTGTTCACGTGGCTGATCATACACTGATCACGTGACTGATCATGCACTGATCACGTGGCTGATCATGCACTGATCACGTGACTGATCATGCACTGATCACGTGGCTGATCATGCACTGATCACGTGGCTGATCATGCACTGATCACGTGACTGATCATGCACTGATCACGTGGCTGATCATGCACTGATCACGTGGCTGATCATGCACTGATCACGTGGCTGATCATGCACTGATCACGTGACTGATCATGCACTGATCACGTGACTGATCATGCACTGATCACGTGGCTATCATGCACTGCTCACGTGGCTGATCATGCATGATCACGTAGCTACCATGCACTGGTCACGTGACTGATCATGCACTGATCACGTGGCTGATCATGCACTGATCACGTGATGATCATGCACTGATCACGTGGATATCATGCACTGATCACGTGGCTGATCATGCACTGATCACGTGTCTGATCATGCACTGATCACGTGGCTGATCATGCACTGATCACGTAACTGATCATGCACTGATCACGTGGCTATCATGCACTGATCACGTGGCTGATCATGCACTGATCACGTGGCTGATCACACACTGTCACGTGACATATCATGCACTGATCACGTGGCACTCATGCACTGATCACGTGGCTGATCATACACTGATCACGTAACTCATGCACACATCACGTGGCTATCATGCACTGATCACGTGGCTGTCATGGAATGATCACGTAGCTACCATATACTGGTCACGTGACTGATCATGCACTGATCACGTAAATGATCATGCACTGTTCACGTGACTGATCATGCACTGATCACGTGACTGATCATGCACTGATCACGTGGCTATCATGCACTGATCACGTGGCTGATCATGCAACTGATCACGTAGCAACCATGTACTGATCACGTGACTGATCATGCACTGATCACGTAATTGATCATGCACTGATCACGTGGCTCATCATGCACTGATCACGTGGCTGATCACACATGATCACGTGACTGATCATGCACTGATCACGTGGCTATCATGCACTGATCACGTGGCTGTCATGCACTGATCACGTGGATATCATGCACTGATCACGTGGCTGATCACACACGTATCACATGACTGATCATGCACTGATCACGTGGCTGATCATGCACTGATCACGTGGCTGATCATGCACTGATCACGTGGCTATCATGCACTGATCACGTGGCTGATCATGCAATGATCACGTAGCTACCATGTACTGGTCACGTGACTGATCATGCACTGATCACGTAATTGATCATGCACTGATCACGTGGCTGATCATGCACTGATCACGTGGCTGATCATACACTGATCACATAACTGATCATGCACTGATCACGTGACTGATCATGCACTGATCACGTGGCTATCATGCACTGATCACGTGGCTGATCATACACTGATCACGTGCCTGATCATGCACTGATCACGTGGCTGATCATGCACTGATCACGTGACTGATCATGCACTGATCACGTGTCTGATCATGCACTGATCACGTGGCTATCATGCACTGCTCACGTGGCTGATCATGCATGATCACGCAGCTACCATGTACTGGTCACATGACTGATCATGCACTGATCACGTGACTGATCATGCAGTGATCACGTGGCTATCATGCACTACTCACGTGGCTGATCATGCAATGATCATGTAGCTACCATGTACAGGTCACGTGAATGATCATACACCCATCAGGTGACTGATCATGCACTGATCACGTGGCTATCATGCACTGATCACGAGACTGATCATGCACTGTTCACGTCTATATCATGCACTGATCACATGACTGCCCATGCACTGATCACGTGGATGATCATACACTAATCTTGTGACAGATCATGCACTGATCACGTGGCTGATCATGCACTGATACCGTGACTGAGCATGGACTGATCACATGACTATCATGTAGTGATCACGTGACTTAATGGCACTGATCATGTGACTGATCATGCGCTGATCATGTTTGCTATCATACACTGATCATGTGCCTCTGGAGGCAATAAACAAAGAGCTGAGTAGGCACGAATCAAACAGTCAGCAGGCAATAATCATGGAACTCAGCTGTGAGGAATCATGCTGCTCAGCTGGCAATAATCAAGCAGCTGAGCAGGCAGGAATTACGCAGCACAGCTGGCAATTGTCAAGCAGATGACAGGCAGGAATCGTGCAGCTCAGCTGGCAATTGTCAAGCAGATGAGCAGACAGTAATCACGCAGCTCAGCAGGCCCAGATCACGTGACTGAGCATGCACTGTTCACGTGGCTGATCATACACTGATCACGTGATGATCATGCACTGATCACTTGGATATCATGCACTGATCACGTGGCTGATCATACACTGTTCACGTGTCTGACCATGCACTGATCACGTGGCTGATCATGCACTGCTCACGTAACTGATCATGCACTGATCACGTGGCTATCATGCACTGATCACGTGGCTGAACATGCACTGTTCACGTGGCTGATCACACACCTGTCACGTGACATATCATGCACTGATCACGTGGCACTCATGCACTGATCACGTGGCTGATCATACTCTGCTCACGTAACTCATGCACACATCACGTGGCTATCATGCACTGCTCACGTGGCTGTCATGGAATGATCACGTAGCTACCATATACTGGTCACGTGACTGATCATGCACTGATCACGTAAATGATCATGCACTGTTCACGTGACTGATCATGTACTGATCACGTGACTGATCATGCACTGATCACGTGGCTATCATGCTCTGCTCACGTGGCTGATCATGCAACGATCACGTAGCAACCATGTACTGGTCACGTGACTGATCATGCACTGATCACGTAATTGATCCTGCACTGATCACGTGGCTCATCATGCACTGATCACGTGGCTGATCACACATGTATCACGTGACTGATCATGCACTGATCACGTGGCTCTCATGCACTGATCACGTGGCTGTCATGCACTGATCACGTGGATATCATGCACTGATCACGTGGCTGATCATACACTGATCACGTGACTGATCATGCACTGATCACGTGGCTGATCATGCACTGATCACGTGACTGATCATGCACTGATCACGTGGCTATCATGCACTGATCACGTGGCTGATCATGCACTGATCACGTGGCTGATCACACACTGTCACGTGACATATCATGCACTGATCACGTGGCACTCATGCACTGATCACGTGGCTGATCATACACTGATCACGTAACTCATGCACACATCACGTGGCTATCATGCACTGATCACGTGGCTGATCATGCAATGATCACGTAGCAACCATATACTGGTCACGTGACTGATCATGCACTGATCACGTAAATGATCATGCACTGTTCACGTGACTGATCATGCACTGATCACGTGACTGATCATGCACTGATCACGTGGCTATCATGCACTGCTCACGTGGCTGATCATGCACGATCACGTAGCAACCATGTACTGGTCACGTGACTGATCATGCACTGATCACGTAATTGATCATGCACTGATCACGTGGCTCATCATGCACTGATCACGTGGCTGATCACACATGTATCACGTGACTGATCATGCACTGATCACGTGGCTCTCATGCACTGATCACGTGGCTGTCATGCACTGATCACGTGGATATCATGCACTGATCATGTGGCTGATCACACACGATCACATGACTGATCATGCACTGATCACGTGGCTATCATGCACTGATCACGTGGCTGATCATGCACTGATCACGTGGCTATCATGCACTGATCACGTGGCTGATCATGCACTGATCACGTGCTATCATGCACTGATCACGTGACTGATCATGCACTGATCACGTGGCTGATCATGCACTGATCACGTGGCTGATCATGCACTGATCACGTGACTGATCATGCACTGATCACGTGGCTATCATGCACTGATCACGTGGCTGATCATGCACTGATCACGTGCCTGTCATGCACTGATCACGTGGCTGATCATGCACTGATCACGTGACTGATCATGCACTGATCACGTGTCTGATCATGCACTGATCACGTGGCTATCATGCACTGCTCACGTGGCTGATCATGCCATGATCACGCAGCTACCATGTACTGGTCACATGACTGATCATGCACTGATCACGTGACTGATCATGCACTGATCACGTGGCTATCATGCACTACTCACGTGGCTGATCATGCAATGATCATGTAGCTACCATGTACAGGTCACGTGAATGATCATACACCCATCAGGTGACTGATCATGCACTGATCACGTGGCTATCATGCACTGATCACGAGACTGATCATGCACTGATCACGTCTATATCATGCACTGATCACATGACTGCCCATGCACTGATCACGTGGATGATCATACACTAATCTTGTGACAGATCATGCACTGATCACGTGGCTGATCATGCACTGATACCGTGACTGAGCATGGACTGATCACATGACTATCATGTAGTGATCACGTGACTTAATGGCACTGATCATGTGACTGATCATGCGCTGATCATGTTTGCTATCATACACTGATCATGTGCCTCTGGAGGCAATAAACAAAGAGCTGAGTAGGCACGAATCAAACAGTCAGCAGGCAATAATCATGGAACTCAGGTGTGAGGAATCATGCTGCTCAGCTGGCAATAATCAAGCAGCTGAGCAGGCAGGAATTACGCAGCACAGCTGGCAATTGTCAAGCAGATGACAGGCAGGAATCGTGCAGCTCAGCTGGCAATTGTCAAGCAGATGAGCAGACAGTAATCACGCAGCTCAGCAGGCCCAGATCACGTGACTGAGCATGCACTGTTCACGTGGCTGATCATACACTGATCACGTGATGATCATGCACTGATCACTTGGATATCATGCACTGATCACGTGGCTGATCATACACTGTTCACGTGTCTGACCATGCACTGATCACGTGGCTGATCATACACTGCTCACGTAACTGATCATGCACTGATCACGTGGCTATCATGCACTGATCACGTGGCTGAACATGCACTGTTCACGTGGCTGATCACACACCTGTCACGTGACATATCATGCACTGATCACGTGGCACTCATGCACTGATCACGTGGCTGATCATACTCTGCTCACGTAACTCATGCACACATCACGTGGCTATCATGCACTGCTCACGTGGCTCGTCATGGAATGATCACGTAGCTACCATATACTGGTCACGTGACTGATCATGCACAGATCACGTAAATGATCATGCACTGTTCACGTGACTGATCATGTACTGATCACGTGACTGATCATGCACTGATCACGTGGCTATCATGCTCTGCTCACGTGGCTGATCATGCAACGATCACGTAGCAACCATGTACTGGTCACGTGACTGATCATGCACTGATCACGTAATTGATCCTGCACTGATCACGTGGCTCATCATGCACTGATCACGTGGCTGATCACACATGTATCACGTGACTGATCATGCACTGATCACGTGGCTATCATGCACTGATCACGTGGCTGTCATGCACTGATCACGTGGATATCATGCACTGATCACGTGGCTGATCACACACGTATCACATGACTGATCATGCACTGATCACGTGGCTATCATGCACTGATCACGTGGCTATCATGCACTGATCACGTGGCTGATCATGCAATGATCACGTAGCTACCATGCACTGATCACGTGACTGATCATGCACTGATCACGTAACTGATCATGCACTGATCACGTGGCTGATCATGCACTGATCACGTGGCTGATCATACACTGATCACATATCTGATCATGCACTGATCACGTGACTGATCATGCACTGATCACGTGGCTATCATGCACTGATCACGTGGCTGATCATGCACTGATCACGTGCCTGATCATGCACTGATCACGTGACTGATCATGCACTGATCACGTGACTGATCATGCACTGATCACGTGGCTATCATGCACTGCTCACGTGGCTGATCATGCCATGATCACGCAGCTACCATGTACTGGTCACATGACTGATCATGCACTGATCACGTGACTGATCATGCACTGATCACGTGGCTATCATGCACTACTCACGTGGCTGATCATGCAATGATCATGTAGCTACCATGTACAGGTCACGTGAATGATCATACACCCATCAGGTGACTGATCATGCACTGATCACGTGGCTATCATGCACTGATCACGAGACTGATCATGCACTGATCACGTCTATATCATGCACTGATCACATGACTGCCCATGCACTGATCACGTGGATGATCATACACTAATCATGTGACAGATCATGCACTGATCACGTGGCTGATCATGCACTGATACCGTGACTGAGCATGGACTGATCACATGACTATCATGTAGTGATCACGTGACTTAATGGCGCTGATCATGTGACTGATCATGCGCTGATCATGTTTGCTATCATACACTGATCATGTGCCTCTGGAGGCAATAAACAAAGAGCTGAGTAGGCACGAATCAAACAGTCAGCAGGCAATAATCATGGAACTCAGGTGTGAGGAATCATGCTGCTCAGCTGGCAATAATCAAGCAGCTGAGCAGGCAGGAATTACGCAGCACAGCTGGCAATTGTCAAGCAGATGACAGGCAGGAATCGTGCAGCTCAGCTGGCAATTGTCAAGCAGATGAGCAGACAGTAATCACGCAGCTCAGCAGGCCCAGATCACGTGACTGAGCATGCACTGTTCACGTGGCTGATCATACACTGATCACGTGATGATCATGCACTGATCACGTGGATATCATGCACTGATCACGTGGCTGATCATACACTGTTCACGTGTCTGACCATGCACTGATCACGTGGCTGATCATACACTGATCACGTAACTGATCATGCACTGATCACGTGGCTATCATGCACTGATCACGTGGCTGATCATACACTGCTCACGTGACTCATGCACATCACGTGGCTATCATGCACTGATCACGTGGCTGTCATGGAATGATCACGTAGCTACCATATACTGGTCACGTGACTGATCATGCACTGATCACGTAAATGATCATGCACTGTTCACGTGACTGATCATGTACTGATCACGTGACTGATCATGCACTGATCACGTGGCTATCATGCACTGCTCACGTGGCTGATCATGCAACGATCACGTAGCAACCATGTACTGGTCACGTGACTGATCATGCACTGATCACGTAATTGATCATGCACTGATCACGTGGCTCATCATGCACTGATCACGTGGCTGATCACACATGTATCACGTGACTGATCATGCACTGATCACGTGGCTATCATGCACTGATCACGTGGCTGATCATGCACTGATCACGTGGATATCATGCACTGATCACGTGGCTGATCACACACGTATCACATGACTGATCATGCACTGATCACGTGGCTATCATGCACTGATCACGTGGCTATCATGCACTGATCACGTGGCTGATCATGCAATGATCACGTAGCTACCATGCACTGATCACGTGACTGATCATGCACTGATCACGTAATTGATCATGCACTGATCACGTGGCTGATCATGCACTGATCACGTGGCTGATCATGCACTGATCACGTGGCTGATCATGCACTGATCACGTGACTGATCATGCACTGATCACGTGGCTGATCATGCACTGATCACGTGGCTATCATGCACTGATCACGTGGCTGATCATGCACTGATCACGTGGCTATCATGCACTGATCACGTGACTGATCATGCACTGATCACGTGGCTGATCATGCACTGATCACGTGGCTGATCATGCACTGATCACGTGGCTGATCATGCACTGATCACGTGGCTGATCACACACTATCACGTGACTGATCATGCACTGATCACGTGGCTATCATGCACTGATCACGTGGCTGATCATGCACTGATCACGTGGCTATCATGCACTGATCACGTGGCTGATCACACACGTATCACATGACTGATCATGCACTGATCACGTGGCTATCATGCACTGATCACGTGGCTATCATGCACTGATCACGTGGCTGATCATGCACTGATCACGTAGCTACCATGTACTGATCACGTGACTGATCATGCACTGATCACGTAACTGATCATGCACTGATCACGTGGCTGATCATGCACTGATCACGTGGCTGATCATGCACTGATCACGTAACTGATCATGCACTGATCACGTGACTGATCATGCACTGATCACGTGGCTATCATGCACTGATCACGTGGCTGACATACACTGATCACGTGCCTGATCATGCACTGATCACGTGGCTGATCATGCACTGATCACGTGACTGATCATGCACTGATCACGTGACTGATCATGCACTGATCACGTGGCTATCATGCACTGCTCACGTGGCTGATCATGCATGATCACGCAGCTACCATGTACTGGTCACATGACTGATCATGCACTGATCACGTGACTGATCATGCAGTGATCACGTGGCTATCATGCACTACTCACGTGGCTGATCATGCAATGATCATGTAGCTACCATGTACAGGTCACGTGAATGATCATACACCCATCAGGTGACTGATCATGCACTGATCACGTGGCTATCATGCACTGATCACGTGACTGATCATGCACTGATCACGTCTATATCATGCACTGATCACATGACTGCCCATGCACTGATCACGTGGATGATCATACACTAATCATGTGACAGATCATGCACTGATCACGTGGCTGATCATGCACTGATACCGTGACTGAGCATGGACTGATCACATGACTATCATGTAGTGATCACGTGACTTAATGGCGCTGATCATGTGACTGATCATGCGCTGATCATGTTTGCTATCATACACTGATCATGTGCCTCTGGAGGCAATAAACAAAGAGCTGAGTAGGCACGAATCAAACAGTCAGCAGGCAATAATCATGGAACTCAGGTGTGAGGAATCATGCTGCTCAGCTGGCAATAATCAAGCAGCTGAGCAGGCAGGAATTACGCAGCACAGCTGGCAATTGTCAAGCAGATGACAGGCAGGAATCGTGCAGCTCAGCTGGCAATTGTCAAGCAGATGAGCAGACAGTAATCACGCAGCTCAGCAGGCCCAGATCACGTGACTGAGCATGCACTGTTCACGTGGCTGATCATACACTGATCACGTGATGATCATGCACTGATCACTTGGATATCATGCACTGATCACGTGGCTGATCATACACTGTTCACGTGTCTGACCATGCACTGATCACGTGGCTGATCATACACTGCTCACGTAACTGATCATGCACTGATCACGTGGCTATCATGCACTGATCACGTGGCTGAACATGCACTGTTCACGTGGCTGATCACACACCTGTCACGTGACATATCATGCACTGATCACGTGGCACTCATGCACTGATCACGTGGCTGATCATACTCTGCTCACGTAACTCATGCACACATCACGTGGCTATCATGCACTGCTCACGTGGCTCGTCATGGAATGATCACGTAGCAACCATATACTGGTCACGTGACTGATCATGCACAGATCACGTAAATGATCATGCACTGTTCACGTGACTGATCATGTACTGATCACGTGACTGATCATGCACTGATCACGTGGCTATCATGCTCTGCTCACGTGGCTGATCATGCAACGATCACGTAGCAACCATGTACTGGTCACGTGACTGATCATGCACTGATCACGTAATTGATCCTGCACTGATCACGTGGCTCATCATGCACTGATCACGTGGCTGATCACACATGTATCACGTGACTGATCATGCACTGATCACGTGGCTCTCATGCACTGATCACGTGGCTGTCATGCACTGATCACGTGGATATCATGCACTGATCACGTGGCTGATCACACACGTATCACATGACTGATCATGCACTGATCACGTGGCTATCATGCACTGATCACGTGGCTATCATGCACTGATCACGTGGCTGATCATGCAATGATCACGTAGCTACCATGTACTGGTCACGTGACTGATCATGCACTGATCACGTAATTGATCATGCACTGATCATGTGGCTGATCATGCACTGATCACGTGGCTGATCATACACTGATCACATGACTGATCATGCACTGATCACGTGACTGATCATGCACTGATCACGTGGCTATCATGCACTGATCACTTGGCTGACATGCACTGATCACGTGCCTGATCATGCACTGATCACGTGGCTGATCATGCACTGATCACGTGACTGATCATGCACTGATCACGTGGCTGATCATGCACTGATCACGTGACTGATCATGCACTGATCACGTGTCTGATCATGCACTGATCACGTGGCTATCATGCACTGCTCACGTGGCTGATCATGCCATGATCACGCAGCTACCATGTACTGGTCACATGACTGATCATGCACTGATCACGTGACTGATCATGCAGTGATCACGTGGCTATCATGCACTACTCACGTGGCTGATCATGCAATGATCATGTAGCTACCATGTACAGGTCACGTGAATGATCATACACCCATCAGGTGACTGATCATGCACTGATCACGTGGCTATCATGCACTGATCACGAGACTGATCATGCACTGATCACGTCTATATCATGCACTGATCACATGACTGCCCATGCACTGATCACGTGGATGATCATACACTAATCATGTGACAGATCATGCACTGATCACGTGGCTGATCATGCACTGATACCGTGACTGAGCATGGACTGATCACATGACTATCATGTAGTGATCACGTGACTTAATGGCGCTGATCATGTGACTGATCATGCGCTGATCATGTTTGCTATCATACACTGATCATGTGCCTCTGGAGGCAATAAACAAAGAGCTGAGTAGGCACGAATCAAACAGTCAGCAGGCAATAATCATGGAACTCAGGTGTGAGGAATCATGCTGCTCAGCTGGCAATAATCAAGCAGCTGAGCAGGCAGGAATTACGCAGCACAGCTGGCAATTGTCAAGCAGATGACAGGCAGGAATCGTGCAGCTCAGCTGGCAATTGTCAAGCAGATGAGCAGACAGTAATCACGCAGCTCAGCAGGCCCTGATCACGTGACTGATCATGCACTGATCACGTGGCTGATCATGCACTGATCACGTGGCTGATCATGCACTGATCACGTGGCTGATCACACACTGATCACGTGACTGATCATGCACTGATCACGTGGCTGATCATGCACTGATCACGTGGCTGATCATGCACTGATCACGTGGCTATCATGCACTGATCACGTGGCTGATCACACACTATCACGTGACTGATCATGCACTGATCACGTGGCTGATCATGCACTGATCACGTGGCTATCATGCACTGATCACGTGGCTGATCATGCACTGATCACGTAGCTACCATGTACTGGTCACGTGACTGATCATGCACTGATCACGTAATTGATCATGCACTGATCACGTGGCTGATCATGCACTGATCACGTGGCTGATCATGCACTGATCACGTGACTGATCATGCACTGATCACGTGACTGATCATGCACTGATCACGTGGCTATCATGCACTGATCACGTGGCTGATCATGCACTGATCACGTGCCTGATCATGCACTGATCACGTGGCTGATCATGCACTGATCACGTGACTGATCATGCACTGATCACGTGACTGATCATGCACTGATCACGTGGCTATCATGCACTGATCACGTGGCTGATCATGCATGATCACGTGGCTATCATGCACTGATCACGTGACTGATCATGCACTGATCACGTGACTGATCATGCACTGATCACGTGGCTATCATGCACTGATCACGTGGCTGATCATGCACTGATCACGTGGATATCATGCACTGATCACGTGGCTGATCACACACGTATCACATGACTGATCATGCACTGATCACGTGGCTATCATGCACTGATCACGTGGCTATCATGCACTGATCACGTGGCTGATCATGCAATGATCACGTAGCTACCATGTACTGGTCACGTGACTGATCATGCACTGATCACGTAATTGATCATGCACTGATCACGTGGCTGATCATGCACTGATCACGTGGCTGATCATGCACTGATCACGTGACTGATCATGCACTGATCACGTGACTGATCATGCACTGATCACGTGGCTATCATGCACTGATCACGTGGCTGATCATGCACTGATCACGTGCCTGATCATGCACTGATCACGTGACTGATCATGCACTGATCACGTGTCTGATCATGCACTGATCACGTGGCTATCATGCACTGCTCACGTGGCTGATCATGCCATGATCACGCAGCTACCATGTACTGGTCACATGACTGATCATGCACTGATCACGTGACTGATCATGCAGTGATCACGTGGCTATCATGAACTACTCACGTGGCTGATCATGCAATGATCATGTAGCTACCATGTACAGGTCACGTGAATGATCATACACCCATCAGGTGACTGATCATGCACTGATCACGTGGCTATCATGCACTGATCACGAGACTGATCATGCACTGATCACGTCTATATCATGCACTGATCACATGACTGCCCGTGCACTGATCACGTGGATGATCATACACTAATCTTGTGACAGATCATGCACTGATCACGTGGCTGATCATGCACTGATACCGTGACTGAGCATGGACTGATCACATGACTATCATGTAGTGATCACGTGACTTAATGGCACTGATCATGTGACTGATCATGCGCTGATCATGTTTGCTATCATACACTGATCATGTGCCTCTGGAGGCAATAAACAAAGAGCTGAGTAGGCACGAATCAAACAGTCAGCAGGCAATAATCATGGAACTCAGGTGTGAGGAATCATGCTGCTCAGCTGGCAATAATCAAGCAGCTGAGCAGGCAGGAATTACGCAGCACAGCTGGCAATTGTCAAGCAGATGACAGGCAGGAATCGTGCAGCTCAGCTGGCAATTGTCAAGCAGATGAGCAGACAGTAATCACGCAGCTCAGCAGGCCCAGATCACGTGACTGAGCATGCACTGTTCACGTGGCTGATCATACACTGATCACGTGATGATCATGCACTGATCACTTGGATATCATGCACTGATCACGTGGCTGATCATACACTGTTCACGTGTCTGACCATGCACTGATCACGTGGCTGATCATACACTGCTCACGTAACTGATCATGCACTGATCACGTGGCTATCATGCACTGATCACGTGGCTGAACATGCACTGTTCACGTGGCTGATCACACACCTGTCACGTGACATATCATGCACTGATCACGTGGCACTCATGCACTGATCACGTGGCTGATCATACTCTGCTCACGTAACTCATGCACACATCACGTGGCTATCATGCACTGCTCACGTGGCTCGTCATGGAATGATCACGTAGCAACCATATACTGGTAACGTGACTGATCATGCAAAGATCACGTAAATGATCATGCACTGTTCACGTGACTGATCATGTACTGATCACGTGACTGATCATGCACTGACCACGTGGCTATCATGCTCTGCTCACGTGGCTGATCATGCAACGATCACGTAGCAACCATGTACTGGTCACGTGACTGATCATGCACTGATCACGTAATTGATCCTGCACTGATCACGTGGCTCATCATGCACTGATCACGTGGCTGATCACACATGTATCACGTGACTGATCATGCACTGATCACGTGGCTCTCATGCACTGATCACGTGGCTGTCATGCACTGATCACGTGGATATCATGCACTGATCACGTGGCTGATCACACACGTATCACATGACTGATCATGCACTGATCACGTGGCTATCATGCACTGATCACGTGGCTATCATGCACTGATCACGTGGCTGATCAGGCAATGATCACGTAGCTACCATGTACTGGTCACGTGACTGATCATGCACTGATCACGTAATTGATCATGCACTGATCATGTGGCTGATCATGCACTGATCACGTGGCTGATCATACACTGATCACATAACTGATCATGCACTGATCACGTGACTGATCATGCACTGATCACGTGGCTATCATGCACTGATCACGTGGCTGATCATACACTGATCACGTGCCTGATCATGCACTGATCACGTGGCTGATCATGCACTGATCACGTGACTGATCATGCACTGATCACGTGTCTGATCATGCACTGATCACGTGACTGATCATGCACTGATCACGTGTCTGATCATGCACTGATCACGTGGCTATCATGCACTGCTCACGTGGCTGATCATGCATGATCACGCAGCTACCATGTACTGGTCACATGACTGATCATGCACTGATCACGTGACTGATCATGCAGTGATCACGTGGCTATCATGAACTACTCACGTGGCTGATCATGCAATGATCATGCTACCATGTACAGGTCACGTGAATGATCATACACCCATCAGGTGACTGATCATGCACTGATCACGTGGCTATCATGCACTGATCACGAGACTGATCATGCACTGTTCACGTCTATATCATGCACTGATCACATGACTGCCCATGCACTGATCACGTGGATGATCATACACTAATCTTGTGACAGATCATGCACTGATCACGTGGCTGATCATGCACTGATACCGTGACTGAGCATGGACTGATCACATGACTATCATGTAGTGATCACGTGACTTAATGGCGCTGATCATGTGACTGATCATGCGCTGATCATGTTTGCTATCATACACTGATCATGTGCCTCTGGAGGCAATAAACAAAGAGCTGAGTAGGCACGAATCAAACAGTCAGCAGGCAATAATCATGGAACTCAGGTGTGAGGAATCATGCTGCTCAGCTGGCAATAATCAAGCAGCTGAGCAGGCAGGAATTACGCAGCACAGCTGGCAATTGTCAAGCAGATGACAGGCAGGAATCGTGCAGCTCAGCTGGCAATTGTCAAGCAGATGAGCAGACAGTAATCACGCAGCTCAGCAGGCCCAGATCACGTGACTGATCATGCACTGATCACGTGGCTGATCATGCACTGATCACGTGGCTGATCATGCACTGATCACGTGGCTGATCATGCACTGATCACGTGACTGATCATGCACTGATCACGTGGCTATCATGCACTGATCACGTGGCTGATCATGCACTGATCACGTGGCTGATCATGCACTGATCACGTGGCTGATCATGCACTATCACGTGACTGATCATGCACTGATCACGTGGCTGATCATGCACTGATCACGTGGCTATCATGCACTGATCACGTGGCTGATCATGCACTGATCACGTGGCTACCATGTACTGTCACGTGACTGATCATGCACTGATCACGTAATTGATCATGCACTGATCACGTGGCTGATCATGCACTGATCACGTGGCTGATCATACACTGATCACGTGACTGATCATGCACTGATCACGTGACTGATCATGCACTGATCACGTGGCTATCATGCACTGATCACGTGGCTGACATGCACTGATCACGTGCCTGATCATGCACTGATCACGTGGCTGATCATGCACTGATCACGTGACTGATCATGCACTGATCACGTGACTGATCATGCACTGATCACGTGGCTATCATGCACTGATCACGTGGCTGATCATGCATGATCACGCAGCTACCATGCACTGATCACGTGACTGATCATGCACTGATCACGTGACTGATCATGCACTGATCACGTGGCTCTCATGCACTGATCACGTGGCTGTCATGCACTGATCACGTGGATATCATGCACTGATCACGTGGCTGATCACACACGTATCACATGACTGATCATGCACTGATCACGTGGCTATCATGCACTGATCACGTGGCTATCATGCACTGATCACGTGGCTGATCAGGCAATGATCACGTAGCTACCATGTACTGGTCACGTGACTGATCATGCACTGATCACGTAATTGATCATGCACTGATCATGTGGCTGATCATGCACTGATCACGTGGCTGATCATACACTGATCACATAACTGATCATGCACTGATCACGTGACTGATCATGCACTGATCACGTGGCTATCATGCACTGATCACTTGGCTGGACATACACTGATCACGTGCCTGATCATGCACTGATCACGTGACTGATCATGCACTGATCTCGTGTCTGATCATGCACTGATCACGTGGCTATCATGCACTGCTCACGTGGCTGATCATGCCATGATCACGCAGCTACCATGTACTGGTCACATGACTGATCATGCACTGATCACGTGACTGATCATGCAGTGATCACGTGGCTATCATGAACTACTCACGTGGCTGATCATGCAATGATCATGTAGCTACCATGTACAGGTCACGTGAATGATCATACACCCATCAGGTGACTGATCATGCACTGATCACGTGGCTATCATGCACTGATCACGAGACTGATCATGCACTGTTCACGTCTATATCATGCACTGATCACATGACTGCCCGTGCACTGATCACGTGGATGATCATACACTAATCTTGTGACAGATCATGCACTGATCACGTGGCTGATCATGCACTGATACCGTGACTGAGCATGGACTGATCACATGACTATCATGTAGTGATCACGTGACTTAATGGCACTGATCATGTGACTGATCATGCGCTGATCATGTTTGCTATCATACACTGATCATGTGCCTCTGGAGGCAATAAACAAAGAGCTGAGTAGGCACGAATCAAACAGTCAGCAGGCAATAATCATGGAACTCAGGTGTGAGGAATCATGCTGCTCAGCTGGCAATAATCAAGCAGCTGAGCAGGCAGGAATTACGCAGCACAGCTGGCAATTGTCAAGCAGATGACAGGCAGGAATCGTGCAGCTCAGCTGGCAATTGTCAAGCAGATGAGCAGACAGTAATCACGCAGCTCAGCAGGCCCAGATCACGTGACTGAGCATGCACTGTTCACGTGGCTGATCATACACTGATCACGTGATGATCATGCACTGATCACTTGGATATCATGCACTGATCACGTGGCTGATCATACACTGTTCACGTGTCTGACCATGCACTGATCACGTGGCTGATCATACACTGCTCACGTAACTGATCATGCACTGATCACGTGGCTATCATGCACTGATCACGTGGCTGAACATGCACTGTTCACGTGGCTGATCACACACCTGTCACGTGACATATCATGCACTGATCACGTGGCACTCATGCACTGATCACGTGGCTGATCATACTCTGCTCACGTAACTCATGCACACATCACGTGGCTATCATGCACTGCTCACGTGGCTGTCATGGAATGATCACGTAGCAACCATATACTGGTACGTGACTGATCATGCAAAGATCACGTAAATGATCATGCACTGTTCACGTGACTGATCATGTACTGATCACGTGACTGATCATGCACTGATCACGTGGCTATCATGCTCTGCTCACGTGGCTGATCATGCAACGATCACGTGCAACCATGTACTGGTCACGTGACTGATCATGCACTGATCACGTAATTGATCCTGCACTGATCACGTGGCTCATCATGCACTGATCACGTGGCTGATCACACATGTATCACGTGACTGATCATGCACTGATCACGTGGCTCTCATGCACTGATCACGTGGCTGTCATGCACTGATCACGTGGATATCATGCACTGATCACGTGGATGATCACACACGTATCACATGACTGATCATGCACTGATCACGTGGCTATCATGCACTGATCACGTGGCTATCATGCACTGATCACGTGGCTTATCAGGCAATGATCACGTAGCTACCATGTACTGGTCACGTGACTGATCATGCACTGATCACGTAATTGATCATGCACTGATCATGTGGCTGATCATGCACTGATCACGTGGCTGATCATGCACTGATCACATGACTGATCATGCACTGATCACGTGACTGATCATGCACTGATCACGTGGCTATCATGCACTGATCACTTGGCTGACATACACTGATCACGTGCCTGATCATGCACTGATCACGTGGCTGATCATGCACTGATCACGTGACTGATC
Organism: Bos javanicus; assembly: GCF_032452875.1. Lineage (NCBI taxonomy): Eukaryota > Metazoa > Chordata > Mammalia > Artiodactyla > Bovidae > Bos > Bos javanicus. Next base: position 90,199 of record NW_026894552.1, read on the forward strand.
ATGCACTGATCTCGTGTCTGATCATGCACTGATCACGTGACTGATCATGCACTGATCATGTCTGATCATGCACTGATCACGTGGCTATCATGCACTGCTCACGTGGCTGATCATGCCGCTGATCACGCAGCTACCATGTACTGGTCACATGACTGATCATGCACTGATCACGTGACTGATCATGCAGTGATCACGTGGCTATCATGAACTACTCACGTGGCTGATCATGCAATGATCATGTAGCTACCATGTACAGGTCACGTGAATGATCATACACCCATCAGGTGACTGATCATGCACTGATCACGTGGCTATCATGCACTGATCGAGACTGATCATGCACTGTTCACGTCTATATCATGCACTGATCACATGACTGCCCATGCACTGATCACGTCATGATCATACACTAATCTTGTGACAGATCATGCACTGATCACGTGGCTGATCATGCACTGATACCGTGACTGAGCATGGACTGATCACATGACTATCATGTAGTGATCACGTGACTTAATGGCGCTGATCATGTGACTGATCATGCGCTGATCATGTTTGCTATCATACACTGATCATGTGCCTCTGGAGGCAATAAACAAAGAGCTGAGTAGGCACGAATCAAACAGTCAGCAGGCAATAATCATGGAACACAGGTGTGAGGAATCATGCTGCTCAGCTGGCAATAATCAAGCAGCTGAGCAGGCAGGAATTACGCAGCACAGCTGGCAATTGTCAAGCAGATGACAGGCAGGAATCGTGCAGCTCAGCTGGCAATTGTCAAGCAGATGAGCAGACAGTAATCACGCAGCTCAGCAGGCCCAGATCACGTGACTGATCATGCACTGATCACGTGGCTGATCATGCACTGATCACGTGGCTGATCATGCACTGATCACGTGGCTGATCACACTGATCACGTGACTGATCATGCACTGATCACGTGGCTTCATGCACTGATCACGTGTGATCATGCACTGATCACGTGGCTATCATGCACTGATCACGTGGCTGATCATGCACTGATCACGTGACTGATCATGCACTGATCACGTGGCATCATGCACTGATCACGTGGCTATCATGCACTGATCACGTGGCTGATCATGCACTGATCACGTAGCTCATGCACTGATCACGTGACTGATCATGCACTGATCACGTAATTGATCACACTGATCACGTGGCTGATCATGCACTGATCACGTGGCTGATCATACACTGATCACGTAACTGATCATGCACTGATCACGTGACTGATCATGCACTGATCACGTGCTGATCATGCACTGATCACGTGACTGATCATGCACTGATCACGTGACTGATCATGCACTGATCACGTGGCTGATCATGCACTGATCACGTGACTGATCATGCACTGATCACGTGACTGATCATGCACTGATCACGTGGCTGATCATGCACTGATCACGTGGCTGATCATGCACTGATCACGTGGCTATCATGCACTGATCACGTGACTGATCATGCACTGATCACGTGACTGATCATGCACTGATCACGTGGCTCTCATGCACTGATCACGTGGCTGTCATGCACTGATCACGTGGATATCATGCACTGATCACGTGGCTGATCACACACGTATCACATGACTGATCATGCACTGATCACGTGGCTATCATGCACTGATCACGTGGCTATCATGCACTGATCACGTGGCTGATCAGGCAATGATCACGTAGCTACCATGTACTGGTCACGTGACTGATCATGCACTGATCACGTAATTGATCATGCACTGATCACGTGGCTGATCATGCACTGATCACGTGGCTGATCATACACTGATCACATAACTGATCATGCACTGATCACGTGACTGATCATGCACTGATCACGTGGCTATCATGCACTGATCACTTGGCTGGACATACACTGATCACGTGCCTGATCATGCACTGATCACGTGACTGATCATGCACTGATCACGTGTCTGATCATGCACTGATCACGTGGCTATCATGCACTGCTCACGTGGCTGATCATGCCATGATCACGCAGCTACCATGTACTGGTCACATGACTGATCATGCACTGATCACGTGACTGATCATGCAGTGATCACGTGGCTATCATGAACTACTCACGTGGCTGATCATGCAATGATCATGTAGCTACCATGTACAGGTCACGTGAATGATCATACACCCATCAGGTGACTGATCATGCACTGATCACGTGGCTATCATGCACTGATCACGAGACTGATCATGCACTGTTCACGTCTATATCATGCACTGATCACATGACTGCCCGTGCACTGATCACGTGGATGATCATACACTAATCTTGTGACAGATCATGCACTGATCACGTGGCTGATCATGCACTGATACTGTGACTGAGCATGGACTGATCACATGACTATCATGTAGTGATCACGTGACTTAATGGCACTGATCATGTGACTGATCATGCGCTGATCATGTTTGCTATCATACACTGATCATGTGCCTCTGGAGGCAATAAACAAAGAGCTGAGTAGGCACGAATCAAACAGTCAGCAGGCAATAATCATGGAACTCAGGTGTGAGGAATCATGCTGCTCAGCTGGCAATAATCAAGCAGCTGAGCAGGCAGGAATTACGCAGCACAGCTGGCAATTGTCAAGCAGATGACAGGCAGGAATCGTGCAGCTCAGCTGGCAATTGTCAAGCAGATGAGCAGACAGTAATCACGCAGCTCAGCAGGCCCAGATCACGTGACTGAGCATGCACTGTTCACGTGGCTGATCATACACTGATCACGTGATGATCATGCACTGATCACTTGGATATCATGCACTGATCACGTGGCTGATCATACACTGTTCACGTGTCTGACCATGCACTGATCACGTGGCTGATCATACACTGCTCACGTAACTGATCATGCACTGATCACGTGGCTATCATGCACTGATCACGTGGCTGAACATGCACTGTTCACGTGGCTGATCACACACCTGTCACGTGACATATCATGCACTGATCACGTGGCACTCATGCACTGATCACGTGGCTGATCATACTCTGCTCACGTAACTCATGCACACATCACGTGGCTATCATGCACTGCTCACGTGGCTCGTCATGGAATGATCACGTAGCAACCATATACTGGTAACGTGACTGATCATGCAAAGATCACGTAAATGATCATGCACTGTTCACGTGACTGATCATGTACTGATCACGTGACTGATCATGCACTGACCACGTGGCTATCATGCTCTGCTCACGTGGCTGATCATGCAACGATCACGTAGCAACCATGTACTGGTCACGTGACTGATCATGCACTGATCACGTAATTGATCCTGCACTGATCACGTGGCTCATCATGCACTGATCACGTGGCTGATCACACATGTATCACGTGACTGATCATGCACTGATCCCGTGGCTCTCATGCACTGATCACGTGGCTGTCATGCACTGATCACGTGGATATCATGCACTGATCATGGCTGATCACACACGTATCACATGACTGATCATGCACTGATCACGTGGCTATCATGCACTGATCACGTGGCTATCATGCACTGATCACGTGGCTGATCAGGCAATGATCACGTAGCTACCATGTACTGGTCACGTGACTGATCATGCACTGATCACGTAATTGATCATGCACTGATCATGTGGCTGATCATGCACTGATCACGTGGCTGATCATACACTGATCACATAACTGATCATGCACTGATCACGTGACTGATCATGCACTGATCACGTGGCTATCATGCACTGATCACTTGGCTGACATACACTGATCACGTGCCTGGTCATGCACTGATCACGTGGCTGATCATGCACTGATCACGTGACTGACATGCACTGATCACGTGTCTGATCATGCACTGATCACGTGACTGATCATGCACTGATCTCGTGTCTGATCATGCACTGATCACGTGGCTATCATGCACTGCTCACGTGGCTGATCATGCCATGATCACGCAGCTACCATGTACTGGTCACATGACTGATCATGCACTGATCACGTGACTGATCATGCAGTGATCACGTGGCTATCATGAACTACTCACGTGGCTGATCATGCAATGATCATGTAGCTACCATGTACAGGTCACGTGAATGATCATACACCCATCAGGTGACTGATCATGCACTGATCACGTGGCTATCATGCACTGATCACGAGACTGATCATGCACTGTTCACGTCTATATCATGCACTGATCACATGACTGCCCGTGCACTGATCACGTGGATGATCATACACTAATCTTGTGACAGATCATGCACTGATCACGTGGCTGATCATGCACTGATACCGTGACTGAGCATGGACTGATCACATGACTATCATGTAGTGATCACGTGACTTAATGGCGCTGATCATGTGACTGATCATGCGCTGATCATGTTTGCTATCATACACTGATCATGTGCCTCTGGAGGCAATAAACAAAGAGCTGAGTAGGCACGAATCAAACAGTCAGCAGGCAATAATCATGGAACACAGGTGTGAGGAATCATGCTGCTCAGCTGGCAATAATCAAGCAGCTGAGCAGGCAGGAATTACGCAGCACAGCTGGCAATTGTCAAGCAGATGACAGGCAGGAATCGTGCAGCTCAGCTGGCAATTGTCAAGCAGATGAGCAGACAGTAATCACGCAGCTCAGCAGGCCCAGATCACGTGACTGATCATGCACTGATCACGTGGCTGATCATGCACTGATCACGTGGCTGATCATGCACTGATCACGTGGCTGATCACACTGATCACGTGACTGATCATGCACTGATCACGTGGCTATCATGCACTGATCACGTGGCTGTCATGCACTGATCACGTGGCTATCATGCACTGATCACGTGGCTGATCACACACTATCACGACTGATCATGCACTCATGCACTGATCACGTGGCTATCATGCACTGATCACGTGGCTGATCATGCAATGATCACGTAGCTACCACTGGTCACGTGACTGATCATGCACTGATCACGTAATTGATCATGCACTGATCACGTGGCTGATCATGCACTGATCACGTGGCTGATCATACACTGATCACGTAACTGATCATGCACTGATCACGTGACTGATCATGCACTGATCACGTGGCTGATCATGCACTGATCACGTGACTGATCATGCACTGATCACGTGACTGATCATGCACTGATCACGTGGCTGATCATGCACTGATCACGTGACTGATCATGCACTGATCACGTGACTGATCATGCACTGATCACGTGGCTGATCATGCACTGATCACGTGGCTGATCATGCACTGATCACGTGGCTGACTCACATGACTGATCATGCACTGATCACGTGACTGATCATGCACTGATCCCGTGGCTCTCATGCACTGATCACGTGGCTGTCATGCACTGATCACGTGGATATCATGCACTGATCACGTGGCTGATCACACACGTATCACATGACTGATCATGCACTGATCACGTGGCTATCATGCACTGATCACGTGGCTATCATGCACTGATCACGTGGCTGATCAGGCAATGATCACGTAGCTACCATGTACTGGTCACGTGACTGATCATGCACTGATCACGTAATTGATCATGCACTGATCATGTGGCTGATCATGCACTGATCACGTGGCTGATCATACACTGATCACATAACTGATCATGCACTGATCACGTGACTGATCATGCACTGATCACGTGGCTATCATGCACTGATCACTTGGCTGGACATGATCACGTGATCATGCACTGATCACGTGACTGATCATGCACTGATCACGTGTCTGATCATGCACTGATCACGTGGCTATCATGCACTGCTCACGTGGCTGATCATGCCATGATCACGCAGCTACCATGTACTGGTCACATGACTGATCATGCACTGATCACGTGACTGATCATGCAGTGATCACGTGGCTATCATGAACTACTCACGTGGCTGATCATGCAATGATCATGTAGCTACCATGTACAGGTCACGTGAATGATCATACACCCATCAGGTGACTGATCATGCACTGATCACGTGGCTATCATGCACTGATCACGAGACTGATCATGCACTGTTCACGTCTATATCATGCACTGATCACATGACTGCCCGTGCACTGATCACGTGGATGATCATACACTAATCTTGTGACAGATCATGCACTGATCACGTGGCTGATCATGCACTGATACCGTGACTGAGCATGGACTGATCACATGACTATCATGTAGTGATCACGTGACTTAATGGCACTGATCATGTGACTGATCATGCGCTGATCATGTTTGCTATCATACACTGATCATGTGCCTCTGGAGGCAATAAACAAAGAGCTGAGTAGGCACGAATCAAACAGTCAGCAGGCAATAATCATGGAACTCAGGTGTGAGGAATCATGCTGCTCAGCTGGCAATAATCAAGCAGCTGAGCAGGCAGGAATTACGCAGCACAGCTGGCAATTGTCAAGCAGATGACAGGCAGGAATCGTGCAGCTCAGCTGGCAATTGTCAAGCAGATGAGCAGACAGTAATCACGCAGCTCAGCAGGCCCAGATCACGTGACTGAGCATGCACTGTTCACGTGGCTGATCATACACTGATCACGTGATGATCATGCACTGATCACTTGGATATCATGCACTGATCACGTGGCTGATCATACACTGTTCACGTGTCTGACCATGCACTGATCACGTGGCTGATCATACACTGCTCACGTAACTGATCATGCACTGATCACGTGGCTATCATGCACTGATCACGTGGCTGAACATGCACTGTTCACGTGGCTGATCACACACCTGTCACGTGACATATCATGCACTGATCACGTGGCACTCATGCACTGATCACGTGGCTGATCATACTCTGCTCACGTAACTCATGCACACATCACGTGGCTATCATGCACTGCTCACGTGGCTCGTCATGGAATGATCACGTAGCAACCATATACTGGTAACGTGACTGATCATGCAAAGATCACGTAAATGATCATGCACTGTTCACGTGACTGATCATGTACTGATCACGTGACTGATCATGCACTGACCACGTGGCTATCATGCTCTGCTCACGTGGCTGATCATGCAACGATCACGTAGCAACCATGTACTGGTCACGTGACTGATCATGCACTGATCACGTAATTGATCCTGCACTGATCACGTGGCTCATCATGCACTGATCACGTGGCTGATCACACATGTATCACGTGACTGATCATGCACTGATCCCGTGGCTCTCATGCACTGATCACGTGGCTGTCATGCACTGATCACGTGGATATCATGCACTGATCATGTGGCTGATCACACATCACGACTGATCACACTGACTGATCATGCACTGATCACGTGGCTATCATGCACTGATCACGTGGCTGATCAGGCAATGATCACGTAGCTACCATGTACTGGTCACGTGACTGATCATGCACTGAGCACGAATTGATCATGCACTGATCATGTGGCTGATCATGCACTGATCACGTGGCTGATCATACACTGATCACATAACTGATCATGCACTGATCACGTGACTGATCATGCACTGATCACGTGGCTATCATGCACTGATCACTTGGCTGACATACACTGATCACGTGCCTGGTCATGCACTGATCACGTGGCTGATCATGCACTGATCACGTGACTGATCATGCACTGATCTCGTGTCTGATCATGCACTGATCACGTGGCTATCATGCACTGCTCACGTGGCTGATCATGCCATGATCACGCAGCTACCATGTACTGGTCACATGACTGATCATGCACTGATCACGTGACTGATCATGCAGTGATCACGTGGCTATCATGAACTACTCACGTGGCTGATCATGCAATGATCATGTAGCTACCATGTACAGGTCACGTGAATGATCATACACCCATCAGGTGACTGATCATGCACTGATCACGTGGCTATCATGCACTGATCACGAGACTGATCATGCACTGTTCACGCCTATATCATGCACTGATCACATGACTGCCCATGCACTGATCACGTGGATGATCATACACTAATCTTGTGACAGATCATGCACTGATCACGTGGCTGATCATGCACTGATACCGTGACTGAGCATGGACTGATCACATGACTATCATGTAGTGATCACGTGACTTAATGGCACTGATCATGTGACTGATCATGCGCTGATCATGTTTGCTATCATACACTGATCATGTGCCTCTGGAGGCAATAAACAAAGAGCTGAGTAGGCACGAATCAAACAGTCAGCAGGCAATAATCATGGAACTCAGGTGTGAGGAATCATGCTGCTCAGCTGGCAATAATCAAGCAGCTGAGCAGGCAGGAATTACGCAGCACAGCTGGCAATTGTCAAGCAGATGACAGGCAGGAATCGTGCAGCTCAGCTGGCAATTGTCAAGCAGATGAGCAGACAGTAATCACGCAGCTCAGCAGGCCCAGATCACGTGACTGAGCATGCACTGTTCACGTGGCTGATCATACACTGATCACGTGATGATCATGCACTGATCACTTGGATATCATGCACTGATCACGTGGCTGATCATACACTGTTCACGTGTCTGACCATGCACTGATCACGTGGCTGATCATACACTGCTCACGTAACTGATCATGCACTGATCACGTGGCTATCATGCACTGATCACGTGGCTGAACATGCACTGTTCACGTGGCTGATCACACACCTGTCACGTGACATATCATGCACTGATCACGTGGCACTCATGCACTGATCACGTGGCTGATCATACTCTGCTCACGTAACTCATGCACACATCACGTGGCTATCATGCACTGCTCACGTGGCTCGTCATGGAATGATCACGTAGCAACCATATACTGGTAACGTGACTGATCATGCAAAGATCACGTAAATGATCATGCACTGTTCACGTGACTGATCATGTACTGATCACGTGACTGATCATGCACTGACCACGTGGCTATCATGCTCTGCTCACGTGGCTGATCATGCAACGATCACGTAGCAACCATGTACTGGTCACGTGACTGATCATGCACTGATCACGTAATTGATCCTGCACTGATCACGTGGCTCATCATGCACTGATCACGTGGCTGATCACACATGTATCACGTGACTGATCATGCACTGATCCCGTGGCTCTCATGCACTGATCACGTGGCTGTCATGCACTGATCACGTGGATATCATGCACTGATCACGTGGCTGATCACACACGTATCACATGACTGATCATGCACTGATCACGTGGCTATCATGCACTGATCACGTGGCTATCATGCACTGATCACGTGGCTGATCAGGCAATGATCACGTAGCTACCATGTACTGGTCACGTGACTGATCATGCACTGATCACGTAATTGATCATGCACTGATCATGTGGCTGATCATGCACTGATCACGTGGCTGATCATACACTGATCACATAACTGATCATGCACTGATCACGTGACTGATCATGCACTGATCACGTGGCTATCATGCACTGATCACTTGGCTGCACTGATCACGTGCCTGGTCATGCACTGATCACGTGCTGATCATGCACTGATCACGTGCACTGATCATGCACTGATCACGTGCTGATCATGCACTGATCACGTGACTGATCATGCACTGATCTCGTGTCTGATCATGCACTGATCACGTGGCTATCATGCACTGCTCACGTGGCTGATCATGCCATGATCACGCAGCTACCATGTACTGGTCACATGACTGATCATGCACTGATCACGTGACTGATCATGCAGTGATCACGTGGCTATCATGAACTACTCACGTGGCTGATCATGCAATGATCATGTAGCTACCATGTACAGGTCACGTGAATGATCATACACCCATCAGGTGACTGATCATGCACTGATCACGTGGCTATCATGCACTGATCACGAGACTGATCATGCACTGTTCACGTCTATATCATGCACTGATCACATGACTGCCCGTGCACTGATCACGTGGATGATCATACACTAATCTTGTGACAGATCATGCACTGATCACGTGGCTGATCATGCACTGATACCGTGACTGAGCATGGACTGATCACATGACTATCATGTAGTGATCACGTGACTTAATGGCGCTGATCATGTGACTGATCATGCGCTGATCATGTTTGCTATCATACACTGATCATGTGCCTCTGGAGGCAATAAACAAAGAGCTGAGTAGGCACGAATCAAACAGTCAGCAGGCAATAATCATGGAACTCAGGTGTGAGGAATCATGCTGCTCAGCTGGCAATAATCAAGCAGCTGAGCAGGCAGGAATTACGCAGCACAGCTGGCAATTGTCAAGCAGATGACAGGCAGGAATCGTGCAGCTCAGCTGGCAATTGTCAAGCAGATGAGCAGACAGTAATCACGCAGCTCAGCAGGCCCAGATCACGTGACTGAGCATGCACTGTTCACGTGGCTGATCATACACTGATCACGTGATGATCATGCACTGATCACTTGGATATCATGCACTGATCACGTGGCTGATCATACACTGTTCACGTGTCTGACCATGCACTGATCACGTGGCTGATCATACACTGCTCACGTAACTGATCATGCACTGATCACGTGGCTATCATGCACTGATCACGTGGCTGAACATGCACTGTTCACGTGGCTGATCACACACCTGTCACGTGACATATCATGCACTGATCACGTGGCACTCATGCACTGATCACGTGGCTGATCATACTCTGCTCACGTAACTCATGCACACATCACGTGGCTATCATGCACTGCTCACGTGGCTCGTCATGGAATGATCACGTAGCAACCATATACTGGTAACGTGACTGATCATGCAAAGATCACGTAAATGATCATGCACTGTTCACGTGACTGATCATGTACTGATCACGTGACTGATCATGCACTGACCACGTGGCTATCATGCTCTGCTCACGTGGCTGATCATGCAACGATCACGTAGCAACCATGTACTGGTCACGTGACTGATCATGCACTGATCACGTAATTGATCCTGCACTGATCACGTGGCTCATCATGCACTGATCACGTGGCTGATCACACATGTATCACGTGACTGATCATGCACTGATCCCGTGGCTCTCATGCACTGATCACGTGGCTGTCATGCACTGATCACGTGGATATCATGCACTGATGTGGCTGATCATGACTGATCATGCACTGATCACGTGGCTATCATGCACTGATCACGTGGTGATCACGATCACGTACTGATCACGCTGATCATGCACTCACGTAATTGATCATGCACTGATCATGTGGCTGATCATGCACTGATCACGTGGCTGATCATACACTGATCACATAACTGATCATGCACTGATCACGTGACTGATCATGCACTGATCACGTGGCTATCATGCACTGATCACTTGGCTGGACATACACTGATCACGTGCCTGGTCATGCACTGATCACGTGGCTGATCATGCACTGATCACGTGACTGATCATGCACTGATCTCGTGTCTGATCATGCACTGAACACGTGGCTATCATGCACTGCTCACGTGGCTGATCATGCCATGATCACGCAGCTACCATGTACTGGTCACATGACTGATCATGCACTGATCACGTGACTGATCATGCAGTGATCACGTGGCTATCATGAACTACTCACGTGGCTGATCATGCAATGATCATGTAGCTACCATGTACAGGTCACGTGAATGATCATACACCCATCAGGTGACTGATCATGCACTGATCACGTGGCTATCATGCACTGATCACGAGACTGATCATGCACTGTTCACGTCTATATCATGCACTGATCACATGACTGCCCGTGCACTGATCACGTGGATGATCATACACTAATCTTGTGACAGATCATGCACTGATCACGTGGCTGATCATGCACTGATACCGTGACTGAGCATGGACTGATCACATGACTATCATGTAGTGATCACGTGACTTAATGGCGCTGATCATGTGACTGATCATGCGCTGATCATGTTTGCTATCATACACTGATCATGTGCCTCTGGAGGCAATAAACAAAGAGCTGAGTAGGCACGAATCAAACAGTCAGCAGGCAATAATCATGGAACTCAGGTGTGAGGAATCATGCTGCTCAGCTGGCAATAATCAAGCAGCTGAGCAGGCAGGAATTACGCAGCACAGCTGGCAATTGTCAAGCAGATGACAGGCAGGAATCGTGCAGCTCAGCTGGCAATTGTCAAGCAGATGAGCAGACAGTAATCACGCAGCTCAGCAGGCCCAGATCACGTGACTGAGCATGCACTGTTCACGTGGCTGATCATACACTGATCACGTGATGATCATGCACTGATCACTTGGATATCATGCACTGATCACGTGGCTGATCATACACTGTTCACGTGTCTGACCATGCACTGATCACGTGGCTGATCATACACTGCTCACGTAACTGATCATGCACTGATCACGTGGCTATCATGCACTGATCACGTGGCTGAACATGCACTGTTCACGTGGCTGATCACACACCTGTCACGTGACATATCATGCACTGATCACGTGGCACTCATGCACTGATCACGTGGCTGATCATACTCTGCTCACGTAACTCATGCACACATCACGTGGCTATCATGCACTGCTCACGTGGCTCGTCATGGAATGATCACGTAGCAACCATATACTGGTAACGTGACTGATCATGCAAAGATCACGTAAATGATCATGCACTGTTCACGTGACTGATCATGTACTGATCACGTGACTGATCATGCACTGACCACGTGGCTATCATGCTCTGCTCACGTGGCTGATCATGCAACGATCACGTAGCAACCATGTACTGGTCACGTGACTGATCATGCACTGATCACGTAATTGATCCTGCACTGATCACGTGGCTCATCATGCACTGATCACGTGGCTGATCACACATGTATCACGTGACTGATCATGCACTGATCCCGTGGCTCTCATGCACTGATCACGTGGCTGTCATGCACTGATCACGTGGATATCATGCACTGATCACGTGGCTGATCACACACGTATCACATGACTGATCATGCACTGATCACGTGGCTATCATGCACTGATCACGTGGCTATCATGCACTGATCACGTGGCTGATCAGGCAATGATCACGTAGCTACCATGTACTGGTCACGTGACTGATCATGCACTGATCACGTAATTGATCATGCACTGATCATGTGGCTGATCATGCACTGATCACGTGGCTGATCATACACTGATCACATAACTGATCATGCACTGATCACGTGACTGATCATGCACTGATCACGTGGCTATCATGCACTGATCACTTGGCTGGACATACACTGATCACGTGCCTGGTCATGCACTGATCACGTGGCTGATCATGCACTGATCACGTGACTGATCATGCACTGATCATCATGCACTGATCACGTGACTGATCATGCACTGATCTCGTGTCTGATCATGCACTGATCACGTGGCTATCATGCAGTGCTCACGTGGCTGATCATGCCATGATGACGCAGCTACCATGTACTGGTCACATGACTGATCATGCACTGATCACGTGACTGATCATGCAGTGATCACGTGGCTATCATGAACTACTCACGTGGCTGATCATGCAATGATCATGTAGCTACCATGTACAGGTCACGTGAATGATCATACACCCATCAGGTGACTGATCATGCACTGATCACGTGGCTATCATGCACTGATCACGAGACTGATCATGCACTGTTCACGTCTATATCATGCACTGATCACATGACTGCCCGTGCACTGATCACGTGGATGATCATACACTAATCTTGTGACAGATCATGCACTGATCACGTGGCTGATCATGCACTGATACCGTGACTGAGCATGGACTGATCACATGACTATCATGTAGTGATCACGTGACTTAATGGCGCTGATCATGTGACTGATCATGCGCTGATCATGTTTGCTATCATACACTGATCATGTGCCTCTGGAGGCAATAAACAAAGAGCTGAGTAGGCACGAATCAAACAGTCAGCAGGCAATAATCATGGAACTCAGGTGTGAGGAATCATGCTGCTCAGCTGGCAATAATCAAGCAGCTGAGCAGGCAGGAATTACGCAGCACAGCTGGCAATTGTCAAGCAGATGACAGGCAGGAATCGTGCAGCTCAGCTGGCAATTGTCAAGCAGATGAGCAGACAGTAATCACGCAGCTCAGCAGGCCCAGATCACGTGACTGAGCATGCACTGTTCACGTGGCTGATCATACACTGATCACGTGATGATCATGCACTGATCACTTGGATATCATGCACTGATCACGTGGCTGATCATACACTGTTCACGTGTCTGACCATGCACTGATCACGTGGCTGATCATACACTGCTCACGTAACTGATCATGCACTGATCACGTGGCTATCATGCACTGATCACGTGGCTGAACATGCACTGTTCACGTGGCTGATCACACACCTGTCACGTGACATATCATGCACTGATCACGTGGCACTCATGCACTGATCACGTGGCTGATCATACTCTGCTCACGTAACTCATGCACACATCACGTGGCTATCATGCACTGCTCACGTGGCTGTCATGGAATGATCACGTAGCAACCATATACTGGTAACGTGACTGATCATGCAAAGATCACGAAATGATCATGCACTGTTCACGTGACTGATCATGTACTGATCACGTGACTGATCATGCACTGACCACGTGGCTATCATGCTCTGCTCACGTGGCTGATCATGCAACGATCACGTAGCAACCATGTACTGGTCACGTGACTGATCATGCACTGATCACGTAATTGATCCTGCACTGATCACGTGGCTCATCATGCACTGATCACGTGGCTGATCACACATGTATCACGTGACTGATCATGCACTGATCCCGTGGCTCTCATGCACTGATCACGTGGCTGTCATGCACTGATCACGTGGATATCATGCACTGATCATGTGGCTGATCACACACGTATCACATGACTGATCATGCACTGATCACGTGGCTATCATGCACTGATCACGTGGATCATGCAATGATCACGTAGCTACCATGTACTGGTCACGTGACTGATCATGCACTGAGCACGTAATTGATCATGCACTGATCATGTGGCTGATCATGCACTGATCACGTGGCTGATCATACACTGATCACATAACTGATCATGCACTGATCACGTGACTGATCATGCACTGATCACGTGGCTATCATGCACTGATCACTTGGCTGGACATACACTGATCACGTGCCTGGTCATGCACTGATCACGTGGCTGATCATGCACTGATCACGTGACTGATCATGCACTGATCTCGTGTCTGATCATGCACTGATCACGTGGCTATCATGCACTGCTCACGTGGCTGATCATGCCATGATCACGCAGCTACCATGTACTGGTCACATGACTGATCATGCACTGATCACGTGACTGATCATGCAGTGATCACGTGGCTATCATGAACTACTCACGTGGCTGATCATGCAATGATCATGTAGCTACCATGTACAGGTCACGTGAATGATCATACACCCATCAGGTGACTGATCATGCACTGATCACGTGGCTATCATGCACTGATCACGAGACTGATCATGCACTGTTCACGTCTATATCATGCACTGATCACATGACTGCCCGTGCACTGATCACGTGGATGATCATACACTAATCTTGTGACAGATCATGCACTGATCACGTGGCTGATCATGCACTGATACCGTGACTGAGCATGGACTGATCACATGACTATCATGTAGTGATCACGTGACTTAATGGCGCTGATCATGTGACTGATCATGCGCTGATCATGTTTGCTATCATACACTGATCATGTGCCTCTGGAGGCAATAAACAAAGAGCTGAGTAGGCACGAATCAAACAGTCAGCAGGCAATAATCATGGAACTCAGGTGTGAGGAATCATGCTGCTCAGCTGGCAATAATCAAGCAGCTGAGCAGGCAGGAATTACGCAGCACAGCTGGCAATTGTCAAGCAGATGACAGGCAGGAATCGTGCAGCTCAGCTGGCAATTGTCAAGCAGATGAGCAGACAGTAATCACGCAGCTCAGCAGGCCCAGATCACGTGACTGAGCATGCACTGTTCACGTGGCTGATCATACACTGATCACGTGATGATCATGCACTGATCACTTGGATATCATGCACTGATCACGTGGCTGATCATACACTGTTCACGTGTCTGACCATGCACTGATCACGTGGCTGATCATACACTGCTCACGTAACTGATCATGCACTGATCACGTGGCTATCATGCACTGATCACGTGGCTGAACATGCACTGTTCACGTGGCTGATCACACACCTGTCACGTGACATATCATGCACTGATCACGTGGCACTCATGCACTGATCACGTGGCTGATCATACTCTGCTCACGTAACTCATGCACACATCACGTGGCTATCATGCACTGCTCACGTGGCTCGTCATGGAATGATCACGTAGCAACCATATACTGGTAACGTGACTGATCATGCAAAGATCACGTAAATGATCATGCACTGTTCACGTGACTGATCATGTACTGATCACGTGACTGATCATGCACTGACCACGTGGCTATCATGCTCTGCTCACGTGGCTGATCATGCACGATCACGTAGCAACCATGTACTGGTCACGTGACTGATCATGCACTGATCACGTAATTGATCCTGCACTGATCACGTGGCTCATCATGCACTGATCACGTGGCTGATCACACATGTATCACGTGACTGATCATGCACTGATCCCGTGGCTCTCATGCACTGATCACGTGGCTGTCATGCACTGATCACGTGGATATCATGCACTGATCATGTGGCTGATCACACACGTATCACATGACTGATCATGCACTGATCACGTGGCTATCATGCACTGATCACGTGGCTATCATGCACTGATCACGTGGCTGATCAGGCAATGATCACGTAGCTACCATGTACTGGTCACGTGACTGATCATGCACTGATCACGTAATTGATCATGCACTGATCATGTGGCTGATCATGCACTGATCACGTGGCTGATCATACACTGATCACATAACTGATCATGCACTGATCACGTGACTGATCATGCACTGATCACGTGGCTATCATGCACTGATCACTTGGCTGGACATACACTGATCACGTGCCTGGTCATGCACTGATCACGTGGCTGATCATGCACTGATCACGTGACTGATCATGCACTGATCACGTGTCTGATCATGCACTGATCACGTGGCTGCTCATGCACTGGCTGTGGCTGATCATGCCATGATCACGCAGCTACCATGTACTGGTCACATGACTGATCATGCACTGATCACGTGACTGATCATGCAGTGATCACGTGGCTATCATGAACTACTCACGTGGCTGATCATGCAATGATCATGTAGCTACCATGTACAGGTCACGTGAATGATCATACACCCATCAGGTGACTGATCATGCACTGATCACGTGGCTATCATGCACTGATCACGAGACTGATCATGCACTGTTCACGTCTATATCATGCACTGATCACATGACTGCCCGTGCACTGATCACGTGGATGATCATACACTAATCTTGTGACAGATCATGCACTGATCACGTGGCTGATCATGCACTGATACCGTGACTGAGCATGGACTGATCACATGACTATCATGTAGTGATCACGTGACTTAATGGCGCTGATCATGTGACTGATCATGCGCTGATCATGTTTGCTATCATACACTGATCATGTGCCTCTGGAGGCAATAAACAAAGAGCTGAGTAGGCACGAATCAAACAGTCAGCAGGCAATAATCATGGAACTCAGGTGTGAGGAATCATGCTGCTCAGCTGGCAATAATCAAGCAGCTGAGCAGGCAGGAATTACGCAGCACAGCTGGCAATTGTCAAGCAGATGACAGGCAGGAATCGTGCAGCTCAGCTGGCAATTGTCAAGCAGATGAGCAGACAGTAATCACGCAGCTCAGCAGGCCCAGATCACGTGACTGAGCATGCACTGTTCACGTGGCTGATCATACACTGATCACGTGATGATCATGCACTGATCACTTGGATATCATGCACTGATCACGTGGCTGATCATACACTGTTCACGTGTCTGACCATGCACTGATCACGTGGCTGATCATACACTGCTCACGTAACTGATCATGCACTGATCACTATCATGCACTGATCACGTGGCTGAACATGCACTGTTCACGTGGCTGATCACACACCTGTCACGTGACATATCATGCACTGATCACGTGGCACTCATGCACTGATCACGTGGCTGATCATACTCTGCTCACGTAACTCATGCACACATCACGTGGCTATCATGCACTGCTCACGTGGCTCGTCATGGAATGATCACGTAGCAACCATATACTGGTAACGTGACTGATCATGCAAAGATCACGTAAATGATCATGCACTGTTCACGTGTCTGATCATGTACTGATCACGTGACTGATCATGCACTGACCACGTGGCTATCATGCTCTGCTCACGTGGCTGATCATGCAACGATCACGTAGCAACCATGTACTGGTCACGTGACTGATCATGCACTGATCACGTAATTGATCCTGCACTGATCACGTGGCTCATCATGCACTGATCACGTGGCTGATCACACATGTATCACGTGACTGATCATGCACTGATCCCGTGGCTCTCATGCACTGATCACGTGGCTGTCATGCACTGATCACGTGGATATCATGCACTGATCACGTGGCTGATCACACACGTATCACATGACTGATCATGCACTGATCACGTGGCTATCATGCACTGATCACGTGGCATCTGATCACGTAGCTACCATGTACTGGTCACGTCTGATCATGCACTGATAATTGATCATGCACTGATCATGTGGCTGATCATGCACTGATCACGTGGCTGATCATACACTGATCACATAACTGATCATGCACTGATCACGTGACTGATCATGCACTGATCACGTGGCTATCATGCACTGATCACGGCTGGACATACACTGATCACGTGCCTGGTCATGCACTGATCACGTGGCTGATCATGCACTGATCACTGACTGATCATGCACTGATCTCGTGTCTGATCATGCACTGATCACGTGGCTATCATGCACTGCTCACGTGGCTGATCATGCCATGATCACGCAGCTACCATGTACTGGTCACATGACTGATCATGCACTGATCACGTGACTGATCATGCAGTGATCACGTGGCTATCATGAACTACTCATGGCTGATCATGCAATGATCATGTAGCTACCATGTACAGGTCACGTGAATGATCATACACCCATCAGGTGACTGATCATGCACTGATCACGTGGCTATCATGCACTTATCACGAGACTGATCATGCACTGTTCACGTCTATATCATGCACTGATCACATGACTGCCCATGCACTGATCACGTGGATGATCATACACTAATCTTGTGACAGATCATGCACTGATCACGTGGCTGATCATGCACTGATACCGTGACTGAGCATGGACTGATCACATGACTATCATGTAGTGATCACGTGACTTAATGGCGCTGATCATGTGACTGATCATGCGCTGATCATGTTTGCTATCATACACTGATCATGTGCCTCTGGAGGCAATAAACAAAGAGCTGAGTAGGCACGAATCAAACAGTCAGCAGGCAATAATCATGGAACTCAGGTGTGAGGAATCATGCTGCTCAGCTGGCAATAATCAAGCAGCTGAGCAGGCAGGAATTACGCAGCACAGCTGGCAATTGTCAAGCAGATGACAGGCAGGAATCGTGCAGCTCAGCTGGCAATTGTCAAGCAGATGAGCAGACAGTAATCACGCAGCTCAGCAGGCCCAGATCACGTGACTGAGCATGCACTGTTCACGTGGCTGATCATACACTGATCACGTGATGATCATGCACTGATCACTTGGATATCATGCACTGATCACGTGGCTGATCATACACTGTTCACGTGTCTGACCATGCACTGATCACGTGGCTGATCATACACTGCTCACGTAACTGATCATGCACTGATCACGTGGCTATCATGCACTGATCACGTGGCTGAACATGCACTGTTCACGTGGCTGATCACACACCTGTCACGTGACATATCATGCACTGATCACGTGGCACTCATGCACTGATCACGTGGCTGATCATACTCTGCTCACGTAACTCATGCACACATCACGTGGCTATCATGCACTGCTCACGTGGCTCGTCATGGAATGATCACGTAGCAACCATATACTGGTAACGTGACTGATCATGCAAAGATCACGTAAATGATCATGCACTGTTCACGTGACTGATCATGTACTGATCACGTGACTGATCATGCACTGACCACGTGGCTATCATGCTCTGCTCACGTGGCTGATCATGCAACGATCACGTAGCAACCATGTACTGGTCACGTGACTGATCATGCACTGATCACGAACACCATGCACTGATCATGCACTGATCATGCACTGATCACGTGGCTGATCATGCACTGATCACGTGGATGATCATGCACTGATCACGTGGCTGATCACACACGATCACGTGACTGATCATGCACTGATCACGTGGCTATCATGCACTGATCACGTGGCTATCATGCACTGATCACGTGGCTGATCAGGCAATGATCACGTAGCTACCATGTACTGGTCACGTGACTGATCATGCACTGATCACGTAATTGATCATGCACTGATCATGTGGCTGATCATGCACTGATCACGTGGCTGATCATACACTGATCACATAACTGATCATGCACTGATCACGTGACTGATCATGCACTGATCACGTGGCTATCATGCACTGATCACTTGGCTGACATACACTGATCACGTGCCTGGTCATGCACTGATCACGTGGCTGATCATGCACTGATCACGTGACTGATCATGCACTGATCTCGTGTCTGATCATGCACTGATCACGTGACTGATCATGCACTGATCACGTGCTGATCATGCACTGATCACGGGCTATCATGCACTGATCACGTGGCTGATCATGCCATGATCACGCAGCTGATCATGCACTGATCACGTGGCTGATCATGCACTGATCACGTGACTGATCATGCACTGATCACGGCTATCATGCACTATCACGTGGCTGATCATGCACTGATCATGTAGCTGACCATA